>NC_071118.1:29407500-29550000 GCF_024256425.1 Clarias gariepinus | reverse complement strand
TGTGAGGTTGGAGGTGTGTGAGGTGGGAGGAGTGTGAGGTGTGTGAGGTGAGAGGTGTGTATGGTTGAAGGTGTGTGAGGTGTGTGAGGTGTGTGAGGTTGGAGGTGTGTGAGGCGGGAGCAGTGTGAGGTGGGAGGAGTTTTGGGCTGTCACTCAGACAGGCTCCTCCTCCCCGCTCTTGGCTCGGTCTGGGTGCTGCAGGTTGAATAACATCCTGCCGTCTGGGAAAAGCAATAAACACCCCCCTCCCCCCCCCTAACCCTCCCCTCGGCGTCTCCTGCTTCTTCCAGTTGGTTCAGCCCAGTGTGAGATCAAAGAACAAGCCAATCTGGCAGAAACCAATTAGACGAGACGGCGGGGGGTGAGAGCAGGTTCACCTGTTCAGCTCAGAGAAGAGAGACGTGATTTGTGATGATCGGCGTCTTTAGTTTTCTTTAGCTATGCGTGGGCGTGTCTTCCAGCTTCACCTCCTAAACTTTTATTGTAGAGTCAGCTTCATCGTAGAGGGATTTAAAGCTGAACAGAGTTTTTATAAAGAGAGACTTGGGATGATGTAAGAAATCCTCAACAGTCATGTTACTGAGAAAACACAAGCAACTCTTTTCGATTACAAAAAACAAACATTGAGTTTTAAGATAATGTATCAGAGCGAGTGCATTAATATAACCCTGCACTACTGCCCCAAGCGCTCTTATAGAGAATTAATCATCAGCTTCTGACCAACCAGAGCGCAGAACTTGGCAGCTGTGGGTTATAAACAGTTAATAACGGAGCCGTTCATGCTAAAATAAGATGAATAGAATAAGAGCGAGAGTTATTCTTCATGCAGGACAGCAGAGTTCAGCTTTCAGACACCAGGCCTGTGGAGACAAATGGAAAGAAAGTGAAGATGAAGTGAAGTGTTAAAAATCAATATCATGCTCGATATGTCCTTTGTGTGTGTGTGTGTGTGTGTGTGTGTGTGAGAGAGAGAGAGAGGAAGAGAGAGAGAGAGGGAGAGAGATTCTGGATTCCAACTTTACTTTTTTTATACTTAACTCATATTGTAGTATCAGTGTTCAGTATTATCTGTTTATCTGTCTGTCTGGTTCGCTCCCTGTTTTATATCTGTCTCTCTACACTGTCTCTCTACACTGTCTCTCTACACTGCCTGCACAAAGGCGTCTTCAACACTAATATTTTGTTAGAGCGCGGTGGTGTCCAGTTCAGTGTGTAAATGATCCCTCACGCTTCCAGAAACACACTTTTACACTCTGAGAATCCTGGAACATGTCCGTACCATCAGTGAAGAAGAAACCCTCCATAGATGTGATAAACCTGGTGGTTCAGTACATTCAGGTGGTCAGCTGACTTCATTTTATTGCCCCATAACGTTACTGAGTCTAGACCTGAGTAACTGATCAACCCCAGATCATAACACTGTCTCCAGAGGCTTGTACAGTGGACACTATGCATGATGGGAGCATCGCTTCATGTCCTTCCCTTCTCACCCTGACACGCCCATCACTCTGGAATAGGCTCAGTCTGGACTCATCAGGTCACATGACCTTTCTCCATCACTCCAAAGTCCAGTCTTTATGATCCCGAACAAACTGAAGACTTTATTCTGATGAGTCTCAATAACAAGTGGTTTTATTATGGACACACAGCTGTTTAGTCCCAATTAAATTCAAATTTTATTTGTCACATACACAGTACAATATGCAATGAAATGCTTATATGACCGCACGTGACCATAAAAAATAAGAGCTTATAGATAAGAAATAAATATGAATAAAAAAAGGACAATAGAAAATAAATTTAAACTAGGATAAAAAATATATAATAAATAAAAAAAAATAAAAATAAATAAAATAAAATAGAGTTCATATCACAGTGTGTGTGTGTGTGTGTGTGTGTGTGTGTGTGTGCGTGTGTGTGTGTGTGTGTGTAAATGCTCTTGTTTTCACTATTAAACATAGCTCTGATTTGTACCATGCAATCTTCACCAGGTGTTTATCTTCACCACTCTGCCCCCTGCTAGTACCTTCTCGCCCAACATTGCCCCATACCCATTTTATTTAAACCCTATTTCCTATTTTAGCCCCGCCCCTCATGTTATTCCATCACTGTCACATCATTTCACTGCCTTCACTGATTGATTCTAACCCTGTTCATGTTTCTGACATGTTTCTATGTCAGTATTGTGACACGGCGTGGAGATGACGCGTTCCTGAATACTGATTATATGGTGAAAAAATGTTCAGGCTTCAAGGCCATTCTGGAGATTAGGTAACAATTTCAGTGGCTTTCTGCAGAATGACAGCTGAAGGATACGGAGCGTTAAGGTTAATCCTGTGATAAAAGCTCCAATTTCTTCTTCTACGTCTGAGTTCAGCTAGCGATTAGCACCACAATCGCCACAATCGAAATGCTTAAGGCAACGGAGATGAAAAGTGTCATGGAAGAGAAGCTTTACGTTCCAGAGTGTGGACATATTTACTTGCATCTTCCTATATTAGATACCATCTCATCATTCACACACACACACACACACACACACACACACACACACACACACACACACACACAGGGTTTATCACCAGATTAATTTGGGGAACACATAGAAATGCTACGATTATAGAATCTGTATTTTCCATTTGATCAGTGTTTATTAGCCCACTGACTAACACCAGACCAAAACTCCAACATGGTGGTTTGTCTCCATTAGCTGCTCTGGCTAAGCTAGCACGCTGGTGTTTAACAGTAGCAGACATTAAGTCAGGGTGAAAGGTGATTATTTGGATGGATGAAAATACTTAGCCAGTCCTCAGGAGCTCCTCTGCTCCAGTCTGCAGCTCTACGTCCATGTCATGTCCCGCTAAGCCGCTAAGACTTTCGGGTTCTTTCCGTTCCAGCTGCCTGAAAGTCCAGACTGGACCGCCGGATCTCTTCAGCCAGGCTGTCACTCTGCCTGCACACAAAATGCCAGCTTGTCAGATTCCAGAGCCCGGCGCTGCCATCTACCTACATTTTATTCCTGTTTACTTTCCCCTGCAGGAGCCACAAGCAGAAATCAATTACAAGCCAAATGTCACAAGCGAGCAGAATGCCTAATTCAGCTGAACGCTCCTGCGTGCACGCTCACTTCTCCTGCACTGACATTCACGGAAATAAACATCTGATGCGACGTCTCACCAGATTGCGGTAAAATAAGACGTAGAGCAGTTTGTTCGCGACTAAACTGGGCCTAAACCGAACGGTCCGAAGAATTTCAAATTGGTACTTTTAAAAATGTTCCCGCTTTAATTGTCGTGTGAATCTGCAAACTGTTTAGCACTAATCTGCAGTGTTTCCACAGTCTTAATACTCTTACTAAAATTCACTAGAATTTATATATTATTAAATAACAACATTGCATCATTTTTAATAAGACCAAAAATCTTTCCGCTTGTAATGTGACTGAGAAACTGCAAAGACGTGTACACGCCTCTGTCCTGAGGATGTCTGAATAATTATTCACGGCTTTACCCCTAAAACTGGAGACTCCTTCCACTAATGTTACACACGTGGACATCTCCTTACAGAAAACTTAGTGTCGAGAGATAAGAAAAAACATCGAATCTAACACGCATGGGAACAATGACAAATAATAATTATAAAACATTACTTAAAAAAAGTTTGTATCCCCCCCCACTTCTACAATTTGTTATTAATATTATAAAATGATTAAAATAAAAAATGTGTTTATGTGTAGCTATGGAAAGATCTTGGTTACCTGGAAAAATGTTTAAATATTTAGTTTTTTTGTTTGTTTAAATGTTTCCCTCTTGAATGTGAGGAAACTATGTGTCTCTCTCCGTCCCTCTGATGCCTGCTCATGCTGTCCCTCAGTCGTAATCGGGACGGGGACTGTGCTGACGAGTGTGCATTAAACCATTCCGTCCTTTTATATCGAGATTATTTCAGGATGAAACTGTAACTAAAACCTATCAAACATATTCATATTCATTAAACTTAAACAAACAGAAATCACCACAGACACAGTCTTTATACTACTACAGCTAACTGAGCTAGAAATAATCAGCCCCAGGAGGACAGATTTATGGACAGATTCACTGAACGGCCAAAAACATGTCTTTCAAAAGGTTCCTGTGTACAGCGTGAGCCTGCAGGGGGCAGTGTAGATCAGCTGGAGGCATGGGAATGTGGGTGTAAAGGGGCACAGTGGGCCTGCAGAGGGTAGCCTAGGGCCAGTAGGGGGCAGGTAGGACCAGCAGGGAGAGTGGAGGGTATGAGAGCCAGTTTGAGGCAACATTGGCCAGCATGGGGCAGAATCAACAAATAAGGACAGGGGCAACAGGAGAGCAGTGTTGGCCAGTAGGTGGCAAGCTTGGTTAGTGGGGGCAAGGTGGGCTAGTATGGGGCAGTGTTGGCTAGGAAGGGGCAAAGTGGACCAGCAGGGGGCAGCATGAGGCTGGAAGGGGTACAGAGGGCAGATAGGGGCACTGTGGGCCAACAGGGGTGGTATTGGCCAGCTGGGGGCAGCATGGGCCTGCAGGGGGCACAGTGGGCCAATAGGGGAAGCATTATCCAGCAGGGGGCAGAGTGCAGCTTCTTTTACTAGAGACGGAAATAAAAACCTGGTTAAAAAACCGTCAAGTTCTCTCATGTGATTATTCTAAAAGTGTGAGTGAGAGAGAGAGCAGGAAATGAAAGGTCGTGAGTGTGTGTATTAAAGTGTAAATTCATCAGCATGCTCTCTCTCGCTCGCTCTGTGTGTGTGTGTGTGTGTGTGTGTGTGTGTGTGTGTGTGTGTGTGTGTGTGTGTGTGTGTGTGTTTGTTGATTAATTCGATCTGGGATCTGGATTTGTTTGCACATGAAGGACACTCTCTCTCTCTCTCTCTCTCTCTCTCTCTTGCGTACACACAAGGCTGGCTCAGTGCTGTATCAGTGATTAGTGACTAGAAGGTCATGGGTTCAAATCCCAGGAGGCTGAATCCGGCTTTACTCTGTACCATTTTCAGTAAGATGTAGTTCTTGATGGCAACAAAAAAGTAATCCTTTGTTTGTAAACTGATCCATGCGTGCCATGCTCACGTTATCGGTGGCAGATTGAGCCACTCTGTGATGATGAAGAAGGAATAGTGTGTGTGTGTGTGTGTGTGTGTGTGTGTGTGTGTGTTCAAATTAAAACTGACACAGATGACTCACAGTCTCCGGTTTATTTTGAACCCTGCAGTTTTAGCGTCACTAAACATATCACATGGTGCTTTAATTAAAGCGCAGAACTCATTTAAATATGCAAATGAGCCTTAAATGTAAACAAACATTAAACAGGCTTCCATTGCATCCTCAGAATTAAAGATAAAACCTGTTCACGCTGATTAACTCACAACCACACTGATGGTAGCATCACGTCAGATTTATTCACATTTATTTCTAACATGTGTGGCAAAAAAAATAAAGATTAAAACAATAGAATTAGGAATAAATAATATCTGCAATGATGTGACAGAAGTCCACCGTTCAGGCCGAAATCAGCTAATTTCAGTATCTTATGATGATTAATACATTTCTTCCTTTCAGGCCATATATGGGAATGTGGGTGTGCCTTTATTTTTATATAAGGACACAGAAAGCATGATATTTTAATGTGCATCTTGCCTTTAACTGATTTTTTAAACAGTACTTGATCCTTTATAGTTTTTAATTTTAATACTAGCTGTTTGCTAACATGAGTTAACATTCTAAGCTAACAATCTGATTGAATAATCGTTATAAACGTTATTGTTTATGGTATTTCATGTTTGGTTTATTTTTATGGTTTGTGGTTTATTTTTTCCTCATTGTAGCATTTTTATAGTTTTTTTCTATATCATTTTAATTGTGAAACACTAAGCAGCATTTTAAATGTATAAAAGGGCCTTTAGATTATTATTATTATTATTATTATTATTATTATTGTTATTATTATTATTATTATTATTATTGTTATTATTATTATTATTGTTGTTGTTGTTGTTATTATAAGTTGCAGTAGTTGTATTAGTATTCTATAATTATTCTGTTTCTTTATTACTATAAACTGGTTAGAGGTCAGATGAAGGTCGTTTCCCTCAGTAATGAATAAAACAGTTCTAGAGTGTTTTTCTCTTTCAGCCCGGCAGCATTTTGTGTTTGTGCTCATCTTCCTTTTCAGAAACATCCAGAAGATGTGTGCGCTCATCACCGCGTCTATCGGCTCATCGAGTGTGTGATATTACTGAGAGAGAGAGAGAGAGAGAGAAACCCATCTCTTCATCTCAGGTCGTGTCCTGAATGCAGTTCCGGCTGCTGCCTCTAGGGGAAATCTATTTCAGATATTATTATCCATTTCAGTTTCAGATATTAATCTTCTCCACTGCTGTGTGGGAAAAACACATAATAACGGCACATCAGCTTTTCTCTCCTACCTGCTTTCATTTCAGCAAATAATCTGGTTTAGATCCCTAATGAGGTTTTCTTCTTCGTTCCTTCTCGCCTTTTTTGTTAAATGGTTTTTCTTCATGAGTTCAGAGGAGGAAAAAAACCCACTGCTGGATAATGCACGCTGTAATTTTCTCCTGAACCAAAAGACCTGATATCTTTGTTTTTATCCCTCTAGCTGGTGCAGAGAACCAAAAGCCCCAGGGTGTCATGCAGTTGTATTAATTAAGCAAAGATTTGTTGAGACAGGGGGTGACTTTCCATGAACTGATTTAAATACAAATGAGATAGAAAACTATGTACTGATAGTCAGGATGGCACTGGGAGGCCGCTGGACTACAGCATCCAGCCTGGGAAGTACATCCCCATGATAAGCTGTTCAGATCTGGGAGCTGCTGAATGATCCTTGAGATCAGCCACCCTTGGGGAGTGGAGGCAGATGGAGCAGCTTTAGAACCACCATGACCCAGTAATTGCAGGACTTCTTGCCAAAGGGTTAAACCAAAAACCCGACAGCAGCTCTTCAGTGCTGCCCAGAGCCCAGACCAGAGGTAGCCCTGTCCACCAAGCCCATACCAAAGGCAGGTGAAGTGTAAGTGAATCTAGAGCCAGCGGACGACAGGACAGTCTCTTCGGTCATATTTGCGACAGCTGGCCAAATGTTGAGAAGGTCTGTTAAGAACATTGTCCACTGAAAAAAAATTGTATTGACACTGTGCATCACTGAGAACGTATCTCTGCCACCATGTCCTCTTAAGACTGTGGCTCTGCCTCACTGCTGTTCAGGGGGCGTCAATCCACATCAGCTGCATTGTGGCACAAAAAACTAAATTTCCTCCTCCAACTTGCTTGGACACTGTCCACTTTGTTGCACTTGTGGTCCAAGAACCTTAATCCCCTTTTGCTTTGCAGTGTGTGGGTAATTGGGTGGTAGTCACAATGTCATGGAAGTGCCTCTAAGGTCTCTCGTGTAATTTTCCTGTTTAGTACTCTACTTAAGTTAAGTTAACATAACTGTTATCTATTTCTTCCTGCCTGTCATCCAGACCCCCTTTGTCCTCTGGACCTGTCTTGTCTTGTCAGGGCACATGGATGCCCCGTGTGGTGTGCTTAGGATGCGTGTGGTGACTGGGGACAGTTCCACTTTACCATGAAGATGGTTCTGACCTCGGGTGATGTAACTTGTGAGCAAACTTGTGCAGCGACTGACTTCCTACAGTTTTGTACTTAAGCCTCCAATAATGAACTGGAATCCATATGAACTTCTCCACATCTCCTGTTTTACTGAACTTCTAACACACAGTATGAGTGCAGATCAATCCCTGCTATCTGTTATCACCCAGATGAGGATGGGTTCCCTGTTGAGTCTGGTTCCTCTCAAGGTTTCTTCATGTTACCATCTCAGGGAGTTTTTCCCTCAGCACCGTCGCCCTCGACTCGTTCATCCGGGACGATCTGATCATTCTGATTCACACACATTCACATTTCCTGTTTTGTTGTTTGCTCAATTTTGAATAAAAGAGATCCACATCCAACTGAAATAATGATTGCTGACACAAGATTTTATAATTGTTGATATAATTGATAAATACTGTAGTTCTTTTGATTGTGTAAAGCTGCTTTGCGACATTAACAATTGTTAAAAGCGCCATATAAATAAAATTTAATTGAATTGAATAATTGCATTGGTAAATAAACAGTATGCACATGAAGTAATTTCACACATCTGAAGATGCTAGATGCTAACTGCAGCAAGTTACCAGCATAAAGCAATTCAGTTTAATGCTTATTGTTTATTCATGACAATTGTAGATTGAATTGCTTATTGTAAGGCTCAAGAACTGTGTGATACAAAAAGTTATTTCCCATTTTATATAATATGCAGAATATAATAAAATATGAATCGAGATCATTAATGTAACCACTGGAACATCTGCAGTCACAGGATGTGCAAAAGGAAGTAAAATAAACAGTAACTGTGAGTAGACGTAGTATTTTAAGCAATCCTCTACAGACACACGAGATTATAATAAGCAGATGAACCGGCAGTGTAAAACAGTAATTAGCAATTTTTTATGTACAAATCTACAATTAAATTGGATGCAGTCCTGTGTGCAATGGATAATAAATATGACCGCTGTTTTGCACAGGCACAGCTATTAGTCCTTAGTGGCAGTAAAGTAGTAATGGTGGCTAAGAAACATTGCAACATGGCAGAAAAAGTGGCAGAAACATGTGAATAAATTGTCCGCGAGCGCCTGTGAGTTGTCGGTGAGGTGAGCGGTGTGTGGGAGGCAGTGGAGGCAGGAGTGAGAGAGTGGAAGAAGGAGTAATGACTGGATTACAGTTTGTTCAGGAGCCTAATGGCCTGCAGGTAGAAACCTGACAGCTCTGGATGCAGAGCTGAGGGACCGTCTGTCTGATGGCCGTCTGGTAAACAGCCCATGTGCTGGGTAATTCTCCGAGCCTTCCGCAGACATTGTGTATGGAGGATGTCCTGTAAGGCTGGGAGTTTATTGCCAATAACGAGCTGCTGTTCTGTCTCTCTGAAGGTCAGGCGCTTACATACGAACCCAGTCAGGCTGCTCGCCAATGATGTATACAAGGGCGTGGCTTCTTCCTTAGTTTTTCTAGTGTTGAGTCGGAGGAAGCTGTTGTTGCACCTCTCTGATCTCCTTGGTCTTTTCCCCATGTTGGTGTCATCAGCACACTTGAAGACGATATGTTAGCTGTGAGGAACAGGGAGCACAGGACGTGGCTGAGAACACATCCCTGTGGAACGTCTGTGTTCAGAGACAGTCACCGACTTTTACCACTTGGGATCTGCTCGTCACAAAGTCCAAACTTCAGATTCACTGGTTGATGTTCAAGCCCTATGTCCTTTGTGCTTATGTGGGTGTTTTTCTTATGTAGGTGTGGCATCACTAGGGGTGTGTGCATGATCAGAGCAATGACAAGAAGTGACTGAAGTGGTCAGAGCCATATGTGGTAGACATCTCAGGGTAAGAGACAATGATGGACTGTGTGGGAATCACATGGAGTCTTAGAAAGAGATTAAAGTTACCTGTGAAAACCATGGACATCGTCAGGACCTCATGCCTTGCATGGGCTGGATCTAATCACCAGGGAAGGTGTTGCTTGTCTCAAACCAAGGACATGGGCTGGATCTAATCACCAGGGAAGGTGTTGCTTGTCTCAAACCAAGGACAGGTCTTTTTTATTTAGTTCATCAGGTAGTAAGGCAGACAGGTCCTCATGGCAGAGAAAATGGAGTGGAAAGCAAACCATGTGCACTTGAGGTCAGATCCTTCACAGTTTGATGCAACCTCGTGCAGCTTCTCTTTGCAGTCCTTTAGGTTGCCAGGTCCAGAGGGTTCAGGGATTCAGTAAAGTCTGTATCTGCTGAATGGCAAAACATGTGTCCATCTGTGGTTTGTAAACAGTGAGGTGTGAAGATGAGCTTCTCACTCCACTGATATAAGAACGGTGTTTCCTGTATGAATTTTGGAGGTGTGATTAGATTTCCCAAAGCTGGTGCAGAGGAGGGGCTTGATGTGTGTGTGTGTGTGTGTGTGTGTGTGTGTGTGTGTGTTCCTCAACATGGGTTCACCAAAACACAAACCTCTCCATTGAAACACCAGCCTGGTGTTCTGTCCTGATGGTGAGCGGTGAAACCAGCTGGTGTGACTCTGTGGTCTGGTTCTGTAGAGTCTGTAGAGTCTGGCCAGGTCCCAGTGAAACCTGAAACACAGAAGTTCCTGTTGGATCATAAAGAGTTCAGTTCCTCCATTTTGTTGACCAGTGACTGGAGAGATAAAGTACAGTACTTAAAAGACCAGTGCAAGGTGCACTGAGTTTCTGAGTTTCTGCACCGAACCCTGACACGTCTGCGCTTCTTCCTCCCACACCGAGACGAGTGTAAAGAAAGAGGCAGATGCACAGCGGCTCAAACTTGTTTTTGGATCACATTCAAAATCTGTTTTAAACAATTTTCTGATGTGATCATATTGTAAAACCAAGGAAGGAAAAAAAAAAAAGCAGGAGAAATAAAATAATAAGGCAGAACGAGCTGTAGAGTTCCAGACCCAGAGCTCTCGCCAGTGCAGCCGTCTCACAGTGTCACAGTGAAACTTCATGCTGTGAGGATTAAACTATTAACTCCTCCTGCACCACTGATTTGTGTGCGGAGCCATGTTGAGAGACATTTTGTGATGTCATAAAACTCCACAGCTTTCAACCAATCCCAGCCTGTTATGCAAATTATTGGAGAAGGAGGATGTAGTACAATGTTGTGAGAAGTTACATACCGTAGCTACCTAACTAACTGTGATCAGATGATGGTTGTCATGGTTACCTTAATAAATAAATTAATGAAAAAACAAACCTACAAGTAGAAGTACGAATAGAACAAATAAGGGTAGGTTGAGAAATAAATAATAAAATTAAAACAAGAGTAAAAGAAATAAATGATAAAATAACAAGAAACCCCTAAAACAATAATAATAATAATAAACAAACACATGCAGAAAATGAGCAAAAATTAAAAATAAAAAAAGGCAGATAAATAAGGAAATAACGAAATATGGAAATGCATAAGAGATAGAAATAATAAACACTCATTAGCATTAGCAGTGAGCTGTGAGTTAGCGCCAGCCGCTCGCTATTTTAAAGTATATTTAGCTCTAAAAATAAAAAAGGAAATAAGTTTTTTTTAAACGAACAGATCGCGGGTGAAGTTTTCCAGCTCCAAAATAGTCGAGATTGTTAATCACACGTCTCGGTGCCAAACTCAATTAACTCGTGTACAGCGCCGACGTTTTCACGCTTTCCTCAACTCGCTCTATTTATGGGTCTTAAAGTCAACAGATTTCTTCCAGCTGAATATCACTCTGTTTTATAAACAGACACACAAACTCACACACACACACACACACACACACACACACACACTGGTCTGAAAGTCTCGGTTGTGTTTCCGTTCACAAAGATAAAAATAAAACTGACTTTATTACTTCTCTCTCTCTCTCTCTCTCTCACACACACACACACACACACACACACACACATATGGAATCAGATCTTTTACGTATGCTAACACACACACGCTGTAGAAGTGAATGGGCCGCTGTGTTGAAGTGATGACTCAGTGTGTGGCGTCTCTGCTGTGTTTGTGTTACAGGATTAACATTTCTCTCAACTCCAGTGAAACCTGTTTTGGAAAATCGTAACGTGTAACACTAACGTTAACAGTCTTGCTAAGTTAGCGACTAACTAAATTTAGCGAATTTTGAGACTCATTTAGTAACTGTTTTGTTATTTTTGACGAAGTGGATAGCGAAAAATCCAGCGACTTTTTGGCGTTTTTGGAAATAGGCTCCGCCCCCTGTTTTTGTTCCTGAAATGTCAGTTCCTGCAGTCACACCACCACCACCTACACCACCTTGTTTTTCTGCTACTAGCCGCTTTGCAATTATAACGACAATTATTTAAAATGTTTTTTTCTCTGAATGGATCGCGTAAGCTCCACTGTGATTAAATCGCTTAATCATCCAGTGATTCAGGTCGTGTTTTAGCTAAAACTTCTGATTTATAAACTTGCCTCTTAATAAACATTATAACTGATAGACTGGATTTGTAATTTTTAAGAATTTTTTTTACCATTTAAAATCTTTACTAAGTCTAACTAACAAACAAATGTTTGTGTGCGATCAGGCTCCTAAAGCTTTAAAGTGACGACAGTAAACTCAGAAACTCACAAACTAATAAACAGGTTAACTCATGAATTAGTTTTAGAGTAAACTCCGCGAAGTTAGCCGGCTAAATAAATCTGAGATGAAATAATCTCCAGATTTAAACAGGCATTTATGTGTGTGTGTGTGTGTGTGTGTGTGTGTGTGTGTGTGTGTGTGTGTGTGTGTGTGTTCTCACACAAATTTAAGACAACAGATTAACCCGGGGTGAAGAAGTTGAGTTTAATGAAGTGATGTTTTTGTGATGTAATCTATCAGAGCTGGACCATCAGCCCCAGCTCTCAGCCAATCAGAGCTCTCGGTTCCAGTCTCATTAGTGAAGAGTGATGGCTGATGGTGCTGGTGATGGTGAAGGTTTTCGGTTCCTCTTCGTGAGACTCAGGCTGGAGATTTTTCCTCATTATCCAGCAGAATGTCAGCAGCTGAGTGTTTGGCTTTTTGGCCGTCGTTATCCGGAGCACAGAAAGGTCAGGAGGGAGTTAATTGGTTGAAGCTAATTGGCAGCTTCTCGATGGAGCGAGAATATTTCTATACCAGCAGTCGGGCAAGAATGAAATATTCTACATACACAATCCATCAGCTGTACAGAAGCCCTGAGACGCGACTTGTTACGCCATCATTCGGACTAAATATCTCATTATTTCAAATTAACGTCTTAACATGTTAAGTAATTATCTCCTTATTTAACGCCCCACACTCGCTCAACAACACCAAACCTCTGAATGTTAGCGTGTGTGATGATTTGGGTGTCGTCACTGTAATGAACAGAAATACATTCAATTATTTAACAAATTCCATGGAAAAGGAAGTAGAAAGGAAATCAAAGTAACACATTGAAGGGAATTCCCCAGAAACTCTTTGTGTTCAAAAACTAGAGTTTAAAATTAAACAGCCAATCAGATTGCAGCTTCCAACATTCTGATGTTTACGGCAAGACCAGCTCCACTAAGCTGAGTGAGGAGACGCCGCTAAGATAAAAACGACAACGGATGAATCTATATGCCAATAAGGGCCCTGTCAATCATCTGAAACGTTAGCGAGCTTCTCGTAACATCTGTTTCGTGACGATAGAGAGAGAGCAGTAACACTCGATGACCACTAGAGGGCACATGTCTGATTCAGCGCTCGGTCTCACGGTTTCAGACTCGATTGTGTCAGACTGAGGGCTGAGTAACATTTACATCACGTCATTTATTTTTATACTTCAGTAAACTCCTGCAAATGAAAACAGGAAATAAACAGGGCATAATGTAAAAAACAACAACAACAAAACAACAACAACAGAAAATAAACATGAAACATTCTGCTTATTGCGACTTTATTTACATTTGTTGTCATGGAGACACTTCATCCATGTCAAAGCCGGAGTGTAGGATTTGATGGGATTAGCTTAAAAGATGTTTTAATAAACCACAGGGAAACATATCACAGCCAATCAGAGAGAAGTGGGCGTGGCCCTGGGTATTACAGCTGATTATTGGAGTGTATCATGGATTACTGGAAAAAGAGAAAGCAATTTCAGATACGTGAGGGCACTTACACATACACACACACACACACACACACACACACACACACACAGAAATGGTTAGCTATTATAAACCATTTCGAAGATCTATAATCACATCACTCAAGCTGATTATGCTTAAAACTTGAGAAGAGCTCTGATTAATCGGACACACACACACACACACACACAGACACACACACACACACACTCGTGATGAATCGGAGAAGCAGCTTCACGAGACGCTTAATAATTTGAGTTAATTGCTTTATTCATTATTGATCGAATGGAGTGGAGTCTAACACACACACACACACACACACACACACACACACACACACACACACACACACAAGAATAGAGACCGAGGTGACGATTAAGTGATGGAGGAGTCAAGTGACCTGAGAGTCGTTAACTGATTATAAAGATGATGCTGTTAATATAAACTCTTAAACAGACTGAGTAGAAAGCTTCAGAATGCACTTTATACACTTATAATGGATTTATTAATGATTATATATTTTATTTATTACTATTTGAGGAAATGTGCTGACCCTGTAGTTTGTCTTCATTCTCCAAGAATGATAAATTTTGCTTAATAATATTAGAATAGATCTGTAAATATATTTACTGTTTCTCCAATATTTTATTTAATTTTCATTTTATTTTTTATTTTTTTAGTGATGATGTAATCTTACCTTCTGTCTCATGATGTAATGTTTCATATTCACTTCCTGTCTCGTGATGATGTAATGTTCCATCCTCGCTTCCTGTCTGGTGGTGAAATGCTGAGTGTTTAAGGCCGTCATGGCTGATATTTAAACTGATGGTGTCGTTGGAGAACCTGAGCCTGAACACACACAGCTGTAGATTTGTTCTAATTTTTAACGAGGTTTCATGGTGGTTGTTTTTGTGCTGATTCTCGCCTTGTGTGGGATTAGAGGAGAAATAAGGGAAGGTTTTAATTTTCCTAGCAGGCAGCATGTATAATTCATTCTCAGTGTTTTTCCGCTTTAGAAACAGATCAGAGGGTAAAACCTCGTGCGTGGGCAGATATCAGGCGTGTGTGTAAGTGAGGCAGGAAAACATCAACACTGGGTAAATCAGGTAAACTTTATTCCAGATCAGTGTTTTTACATAAAAAGCATTTAATTGTAACTATTTTTAACCATCCGAGAACTGCACACACACACACACACACACGCACACACACACACACACACACACACACACACTGCATTACTGGGGTCTGAACTTTAATCATTTAGTAATGCTAGTGTTGTTTGGAATATATGTGTCTATGTGTCTATGTGTGTGTGTGTGTGTGTGTGTGTGTGTGTGTGTGTGTGTTTCACGAAGGTACCACAGCACACTGTATGACCAAACTTTGTGCACCCCTGGTTATCACCACACACTGAATCTCACAGGAGCGTCTTCATGCTGGTAGAACACAAGGGTTCTAGATCGCATTTTAGAAAACATAAAAAATAAAACCTTGAAGAACACTCGAAGTGCGGTTCCTCAGTAAGTAACTGGGTTTTTTGCTTGTTTTGGAAAATAAATGTTCTTTAAGAGAACTGAGGGTTCCTAGGTTTCTGATAGGGTTCTACTTGGAATCATTTCTGGTGTAGGGTTCTTGAATGTTTAAGGAACAACCAAAGAACAGCAGATGGTTTCACTTTCAAAAATATTTTTAACTAAAAGTGCCCTGTTCATGCTACAAACATCTAAAAGTGTAAAAACACTAACTGCAGTATTTAGACTCTTATAAATGCTTTATAAGTTAAGGAAGTTCTTTAAAAGCTGCAGCAGTCCAGTTTATAAAGAACTCTGGAATTATCCAGTGAACCCTTAAAGGGGTCATACAGGCCTACATGCACTATTTTAAGCTGTTTGGACTGAACTGTGTGTTAGGAGAGTGCGTACACAACCACTCTACGATGATAAAGAGCCGCCCAGTGGTTTTCTTTTCATTTATTACAGTAACATCCCCCTTCTGAAATCAGGCCAATCGCAAAAGCCTTGCCTTGTGACGCCACACCACAAGAGGGCGTTCCTACACAAGTTGATTGACACTGGTGTTTTAGCAAAGACCCGCCCCGAGTGAGAAGACGCTGTCGGCCATTGTTTTTTCGCCGCTGGAGCAAAATGGCGCCTAACCGAGTGTTGTGTACAGTTGTTGGGTGTAATAGCGAACACAGCAGTCGTCATTCACTTCCTAGGGTTAGTGACCTAGGGTACCTACCTAGGGTTAGGTATCTGAGCCACTGAGGACGCAGTGGCTGAATTTAGTTTTTAAAGCCAACGTCCCCGCTGATTTACCTAAATGCGTTCATGTTTGCGATAATCATTTTTCACCAGACTGCTTTATAAACGCGGGTCAATATAAAGCAGGTTTTACTAGGAAGCTGCTCCTAAAAATCGGATCTGTACTAACGCTTCGTGTTCCTGCTTCATCTTCACCAGGCTCGGTGAGTGTGATTTATTTTACTATTACAACATGGTTATGGCTTCTTCTCTGTGTACATCCGTCTCTATATAATCCCTAATCGCACGTTTATAATAAACAATGCATTGAGGTGATTGTCTAGTTGCAAACTGTGTACGTAGTCGGAAAACTATGTTATGCTTACCTTTGTTACGTTAGATGGTTTATAACGATGTCTGTCGAAGATTAAGAAGTCATGTAAACACATCAGTAAACACATCAGTAAACACATCGCGTCCGTATCTCTCTCAGTAAGCTTCTCCTGTTTTTGTTGTTGTTGCTCGCGGCATCGCAACAGCCCGTTAATTCATGCCCATGCAGTGATGAGAAAGACAAACGGGTCGATGCATGTCCATTCTTTCAATTTCTGCGTTGTCAGGCGATATTACAAACTTCCGCGTAGGTTCCGTACTTAAATCAAACCAAAAACGACTGAAGAAAACAGGCTCGGGCTCTATAATCCATAGTTTTCCTGTTTGGACTGCATTACCCACAAAGCACTGCGTTGTGGCAATGCTTTGTGGGTAATGCAGTCCAAAGCATTGCCCGCACTGGACTACACTTCCGTCACTATACCCCACGTGTCACGCCCCACAGAACGGGGGTGGGCGGGCTCAGCAGAGGTCATGAGCATTTAAATTAGCATGTACTGAAACAGGTTGCTGAGAACAGAGCTAGTTTTTACCAGGTAAAAGTGGTGTTTTTTTTACACAATCCTTTTGAATTTTTAATTAACGTATAATACAAGCTTTTCATTAGGACCCTAAAGATCATATTAACATTTAATGAAAAATATAATGTGTAGGACCTTTAAGGAACCCTGTAGGAACCCATTTTTGTAAGTGTGTGCAGTAACTGGGTTGGTTTACCACAAGTTATTGTTCATTATTTTATTATTATTGTCCAGACCTTGCCTTGGTACTTGGTGGTCACAAAAGAACGAGGGTCTTCATGTTATTTAATGGGTTTTGTAGATAATTACAGGTTCTAAGGCTCCCTAATAAGGTTCTAATTAAAACAGATTCGGACCATCATATTTTAGCATTTAACATATAAATATAAAGGAGCTCTAAATGATCTAGAACAGGACTCTTACTGCATAAAGATTAAACACCACCTGCACTGTCAGAGTTCTCTACACTGCTGTTATAGAGAATTAATCAACACCTTCTGACCAATCAGAAGTTAAATAATAAATAATATACATATTTGTTGTGAGTTTGTTCTCTATGTTGTTGTATGTTTGATCATATAAATTTGTTATTGATGCGTTATGACATCACTGTGACATCACTTCACTGCATGTTCCTCCTCCTGCAGTTGTCTTCTGCTCAGAGCGTTGTCTGCCCCTGTGCCTTTCCTTTGTTGAACTGAATTATTTCAATCTGAACTCGCTGCAGGATATCGTCCTTGTACTGTGACTTTCATTTGTCCTTGATCCAGGTGATGATCCATTCTGCTCACCTGTTTCTGCATCTCATATTTTAACTGAGCTTGTCGTTTCCTGAGGCTCTCTGTCAGGGCAGTTTAACAACAACGGGAACAAACAGCGTGACCCGGCGCTGCACTGCGCTGAGCGATACACGACCTGCTGGAGGAACGATACACACCCAACTACGGCATCTCTACAGAAGGTACTGTTTTTAAAAAATCTGGTTATGAACTTATTGATAGTAGGGATAGGAATCGTCAGGGGCCTCCGTTACGATATCATCACTATACCAAGACCTTAATATGATGATTTGTATTGCAACTCTGAAAGTATCACAATTTTATAAAACTCTTAATTTGATATTAAACTTTTTTTCCTCGGATCGTAGCGGTTCTCAGATTCAGGCAAATACAATCTCGGATGAACCACAACATTTACCTTTTTTTGTAAATCCATTATTTATTTTACAGAAATGAAGCCATAAAGTAAAAAAAAACATGCAGGCAGTAATAAGTACCCTTTACTGCTTCCACGGGAATCAAATGGGTAGGTTCCAGCCAGGTACTGCTAATCATCAGCCCTTGATTGATTGATCATCTGCAGGTGTGCAGTCCTCTATAGAGCCAGAGGTTTTGGCAGTTTGCTGGTCTGGACTATTCAGGTGTAAGTTAACATAATGACAAGTGAAAAAGACATAAGCGCTGGTCTTAGAGAAGCAATAGTTGCTGCACATCAGTCTGAAAAAGGTTATAAAACCATTTCCAAAAATGTGCAGTTCAATGTTCTGCAGTGAGAGCTGTCAGCTGTCAATCTTCACAGAAGTGGACGTCCCAGAACATTCACCCCAAAGTCAGACTCTGCAACGCTCAGAGAAATACAAAAAAAATAAAAATAAAACCAAAAGCTATATCTCAGACCCTACAGGCCTCACTGAGCATGTTAAATATTAAAGCCTATGATGGCACAATTAGAAGAAGACTCAACAAGTACGGTTTGTTTGGAAATGTTGCCAGGAAAAACTGGTTCAGTCTACACTCAAAAAAATGAACCTGGCTACCTGTAACATGAACTTAAATGTAAATTTCATGTTTCCAAGATGAACATGAATTATGTTGTATTTGCATGAAATTAAACAACTTAACATGTATTAGTTTCAATCATGTTGAAATAAACCAAAGAGATCGGAAATATCAGATCAAACATCGCGAGAAGACATCGCGAGAAGAGAACGCAGCGTGTTGAGAAGACAAACGTTTGGCGGGCGTGTGGAAAAGGTTAGCAGGAATTAATTCCCATCTTTCTAAATAGAAACAAAATACTGAACATAAATGTTGTGCTGCCCTCGGTATATGTCCTGAATATAACTTGACAGCCAGATAAACACTTTCCTAACATCAAGACTCTGAAGACGAGACTCTCCTTGTCCACAGGTTTATTGACATTAACAAGAAAGGTGAAACTGAAATGTTTAAAAGTACAAAAGAATAATCCAATTAAACGTCTGTGTAAAATGCACAGCTAAACAAATGCTCAAAGAAATAAATTAAATGTTCTCATTTTAACTGTAGCACTTTTTCAAATATAACATTCACCAACATTTAACAGACAGATACCAAAACCTTATTTTTTGCACTGTTGTACATGTAGTGTTAGCACTCTATGAAATGCAAAAAAAAAAATGCTAATGCAACAATACAGTATTTTAGCAAAGCAACCTAGTCGGAAATATTATTTCTAAGAAAGAACTTAACACTTAAATTAAGTGCTGTCAATAATTTTAAAACACATGTAGGGATCAATTAGGGCTGGGCGATTTTGCCTAAAAAAAAAATCTTCGATTTTTAAAGAATAATTCGAGTTTCGATTCGATTTTCGATTTTTTTTTCCAATGCACTTAAAAAATGGCTGCAGACATCAGATATAGTGTCAAAAGTGCAACTTTATTGCTATGATTGTCCCCCAGAGAGTTGGACTCTGGCAGATGCTGCGCAGAGTCCAACTAGTGTTGATGTAGTGAACCGTCAGACTCAGATATGGCTGCATCGTCCGGCTGGACCACAGGTCCGTTGTGGCTGAGTAGAACTGTATCTCCTCCAGCTCACTGCGGATCTTTTCCCGAGTTGTATTGTACAGGCGAGGCAGCGCTACATCGGCGAAATACTTGCGACTGGGGACAACGTATCTCGCATCTAACACTTTCAGCATGTGATTAAAGCCTCGCTTTTCAACAGAATAAATTGGCAGCATGTCTGTGGCAATATAAAACGTGATCGCCTGAGTAATCGCTTTCCATCGCGCTCCGTTCTTGTCATACGGTACACAGTTTGTAAAGCTCTCGGGAAGTGTAGTTTGCTTTTTAGCAGGTGTGCTAGAGGAGCCGCTTTCGCTACGGAGCCGGCTGCACTTCTCCCATTCTTCGGGATGTTTATTCCTCAGGTGCTGGAAAAGATTTGTTGCACTGCTGCTTCCAGTAGCAACAGCCTTGAAACATATTTTGCAGCAAGGCTTCGTCTGTGTTTCGTCTGCTGCATCAAAACCAAACCAGTTCCAAATTACGGAATTACTTGTGCCTTTCTTTGGAAGTAGTTCTCTGCTACACGCTGCCATGTTGTTTTGACTGTGTAGGCGGGGCGGCGGCTGGCTCATATCGCGCTACGGCAACCAACAAGGACGAAACGTGGAAAAGTACGAAAAAACTATTGTGTCAAAAAACTCGAGTTTGCAACATAAAAATCGTTGTAAACTACAAAATCGATAAATAGATTAAATCGATTTTTTACCCAGCCCTAGGATCAATAAAACAATAAACACATACCCACGATGCTACTACAAGCAAGGAGTACTCAAATATCGCATTTCACTGCAAGGAAAGCCGAACACGCTACTCTCTGTCTCTGCTTGACTGCCTCTGAATACAGGTCACCTGACAACTCCCTACTTACACTTTTCTTAAAGGGGCCACTACTCAATTATATACAACAGTGACAAAACAAATGTCACCTTCTGTTTAGCGATGTTTAGTCACGTTATTTTGGTTTAAGCTATTTCTTGTATTTTTAATCACACTTAAAATACCGAGGGTTATATGCGCGTGCTTAATCTGAGGTTCGGTTCTGGTTTCGGTCTGTTCTCATGAGTTGTGAAGCGAGAGGGAACAAAGTATAAATATTGTTCATTTGATAAATTAAGTATCATAAATTTTAATTGAATCTATCTCTGTATTTTTTCACAGGAGTTTGTGAGTGAAAGTGTCCTGTCTGCATCTGACTTTAGGAGTTTCCTGACCAACCGTATCTAACGTCATATTTAAAAGTTATAACGTACAGTTATAAAGTACAAAACGGTTCTGTTGGTGTTTTTTTTTTTTTTCAATGATTAATACTTATTTGTGGTGTTTTATGTTTTGTACATCTTTTCAAATTGAAACCTCATTTGTAAGTTGCTGCTGGTGTAAAATAAAAATCTCCATTTTATCCCGTTTGTCTTATGCTTCCTTCCGTCACAGAATTCTGTTGACCAGGGCTTGAAATTTAAATTTACTTGAGTTGGATCAACTTAATTTACAACTGAAAAATTTGTTGTACCAGCGCTATTCATTTATGTTAACAGTATTAAATTATGTTGGACGCAGCTGTAGTAAATAAGTTAAATGAACCTAATAAAATTAATTTGACTGAACCTAAGAACATTAAGTTGGGCCAACAAAATTGCTTAATGCTGAAAGATAGCCATTAAATCAGGTGGAAATTCTTTCCATAATTTAATTATGTTCATTCAACGAGTAATTGTTTTGAGTGTAAAAAGAATATGGAAGCATGATTAAGGCACGGCGGTGGAGGGGTGAGGATGATTTTGCAGCCACTAGATTTGAGCATCCTGCAGTTATTAAGTCGACCATGAACTCCTCTGTATACTGAAGCTTGCTAGAAATTCAGTCATGCTACAGGACAATGATCCAAAAATGGCTGAATGGCTGAAAAATAAAAGAATCAAGGTTGAGGAACACCCGGGTTAAAGTACAACCCAACTGAAATGATGTGGCAGGACTTTAAGAGTGTCACGGGGCAACCGGAGATGGACCAGAAGACTTAGCAGTTAGCCCGTGTAGTGTGGATGGTAAACCCAAACGCGAAAGTAGCACGAACAGGCAGGATAACCACGCAAATTATTAATAGAAGCGTTCTAACAACACACACTCGGTCAGGAAGAAAAACCCAAAAATGCATGTTACAACTCACTGTCTGAGCGATG
Source organism: Clarias gariepinus (assembly GCF_024256425.1). Taxonomy (NCBI): domain Eukaryota; kingdom Metazoa; phylum Chordata; class Actinopteri; order Siluriformes; family Clariidae; genus Clarias; species Clarias gariepinus. The sequence continues at coordinate 29,528,123 of NC_071118.1, read as the reverse complement.
TGATGCGCCATCTTGTGTCCTTTTATGCTTCCTGAGTCGCGACCGTACTACTTCCAGGTCCTAGTGCCGGTTGCGGAGCGCATGACAAAGAGCTGTGTTTAAGTGAAAACCTTAATGAACTGAAACTATGTTGTAAAGAAGACCAGACCAAAATGATGTGAAAGACTAGTCATACAATAAACCATTATTTTCAAGTTATTGCTGCTAAAGATATTAAAGGTCTTTTCTATTGCTGACTTTTTGTTTTGTAAATAATGTTACTGGGAAAAAAGTTATCTGTTGTTGTTTGCTTGAGGTTGTATTTGCTGAATACTGAGACCCGTTACAGATGGTTTTTATTATGTTTTTTTACACAAAACACAAAACATTAAAAGAGGGGGTACTAACTTTTGACTACATGTATTTCATGAGAACTACAGGCCTTTTCTGAGTGAATTCATACTTCGTTTATTTTCTAACGAACTTCCAACTTTCTTAAGTTATTTACGTGGAAAGTTCTGATAAGACGTCTCTTCTAATGTCACAGGCTTTTAATTAAACCACAGAGAAAAAAACACAAAGTCAAAAGTCAAAAACAAGATTTATGTGTAGATTATAACACGAGCCAGGGATCCGAACAGCCTGCACGCAACACACAACAGGGACAAAAGCATCAGGATAATAAGAATGAAATGAGTTTCATTTTTTACTTTCATGGCATTTTCCGACTTTATTATGCAGAGTGATCTACAGAAGGAACAGACTTTCCATTTACAAAACACATTAAGATGAAAACCGAAACCAGGTGTGTGTTATAAGCAGTGATGAGAGAGAATGCTGCAGGAGTCTGAAGCTAAGGTTTGTAAGGCTGCAGGATTTTGGACTTCCAGAGAGATTTTTTTGCTTCCAATTTAATTGTATTTTTTTCTGGTTCTGATTATTTCTGGTTATTATTTACATTATAGTTTTGGTATGACCCTTCTGTACTCTCCCCTTCTGTACCCTACCCTTCTGTGCCCAACCTCCTGTACCCTACCCTCCTGTACCCTACCCTTTTGTACTCTACCCTCCTGTACCCTACATTTCTGTACCCTCCTGTACCCTACCCTTCTGTACCTACCCTTCTGTACTCTCCCCTTCTGTACCCTACCCTTCTGTACTCCACCCTTCTGTACCCTACCCTCCTGAACGCTACCCTTCTGTACCCTACCCTCCTGTACCCTACCCTTCTGTACCCTACCCTCCTGAACGCTACCCTTCTGTACCCTACCCTCCTGTACCCTACCCTTCTGTACCCTACCCTTCTGTACCTACCCTTCTGTACTCTCCCCTTCTGTACCCTACCCTTCTGTACTCCACCCTTCTGTACCCTACCCTCCTGAACGCTACCCTTCTGTACCCTACCCTCCTGTACCCTACCCTACGGTACTTTTGTTTCTGTCACTGATATGTTGGGTTTGCACGCTGTTCCCTTTCAAAAGCTACACTCAATGCTGTGTGAAAACGCTATGGGAACATCTTTCTGTGTTGCCGGTTGTGAAGCATGTGTGTAAAAATTTTTGCCATATATATATAACCTCGGTCAGGTGACATCATCTGATGAAGTGCACTTGCAGGTTATAAATGAACCGTAAACATTCCTTAGATCTTTTTGTCTTCATGACAGCTTAGTTGTGTCTGTGTGTGTGTGTGTGTGTGTATAAACCAGCAAAAATAAGAAAGAGTTTAACTTACCGATATGGTAGAGTTATAAACGAGATGTCCCTCCATGTGTAATAAATCCATATCGGAGGGCGATCTTCACACTTACTGTTTCGATTAAGTGCGCTGCACATTCCTGGGGCTTTCGCGTGAATCTGGCAGGTGTGCGAGAGATGGAATCAACTACTTTCCCTTGCACCCTCGCTGGATCGGGAAATTCCTCCATCCGCTCTCAAGCACACCCTGGTGCTTCTTGTAAATGGGCAAGGATAGACATCCCCTCTCGCTTTCGCGGAGATTGAAATAGCCTCCAAGCACTCGAATTAGACGACAGGTTTCTGTCGGGTGGCTAGGGGGCGGAGCCTCAACGATGCTCTCTCCCTTTTCTTAGCAACCTCCATGAGGACTTTAAATATAGTTGATGTGGAAGCACAGAGTTATATGATGATGCCTCAGATAGAAGAGACGCTTTCAGGTTTTCTCTCTCCTGGGACATCATCCTCCCTGAAAAGCTAACATTTCCTTCCAAGCTGTATAGACTTTCATCTTCCCTGGAGGGAAAAGCTTTTCGGGCAGCAGGTCAGGTTGGTGCTCCACTGCACACCATGGCGGTTTTGCAGGCCTACCAGGCTGACCTGCTGAGAGACTTGAGCACTGGCGGTTCTTTTGAAGATAGGGCATTCTGAAATTACGCCGGGCCACAGACTTGTCTCTGCATGCAACAAAGCAGACGGCTCGTGCTATCGGTTGTTTTATGGCTGCGATGGCTTCCGCAGAGAGGCATTTGTGGCTAAATCTCATGGGCTTTAAGGATAAGGATCGAACTTTTTTTTCCTATCAGACAGAGAGTCAGGCTACTACAGTCGGTATTTCTTGGTTCCCAAGAGGAACGGGGGGCTGCGTCCACTTTTTAGATTTTCGCGGCCTGAACCGCTATCTAAAAATAAATAAATACAGCTTCAAAATGTTGACTGTCAAAGTGATTGTTCTCAAATCCAACCAAGCGATTGATTTGTGACAATCGATCTGAAAGACGCATACTTTCATTTAGAAATATTGCTACAACACAGGAAGTTTCTGAGGTTCGCTTTCGGGGGCGAAGCTTACCAGTATCAGGTCCTTCTATTTAGTCTAGCTCTTTCACCCCGCACATACACAAAATGCATGGATGCAGTTCTGGCTCTTACGACTCCAGGGCATCCATATTTTGAATTACATAGACGACTGGCTGGCCCAGTCTCAGGAGCAAGCGCTTCGACATCGGGATGTCGTCCTAGCTCATCTTTGTTTCTTAGGATTGAGACCCAACGCCACGAAAAGCGTGCTCTTTCCTGTTTAGAGGACAACATATTTGGGTGTCACATGGGATTCGATCCTAAGGCAGGCACAGCTGTCTCCCACTCGTGTCGAATCCATTCTCTAAACCCTCAAGGAAATCAAGCTAGACCAGAAAGTGACTGTTTATCACTTTCAGAGATCTTTAGTTCTCATGGCAGCTGCATCCACGGTGATACCTTTGGGCCTTTTGCACATGAGAGGCATTCAGTTGTGGCTAAGAACCATGGGATTTCATTTGAGGGCTAATCCCCAATAAGGGTTATGAACCAGGGGCTTCATACCTTATCTATGTGGTTCAGACCCCGGTTTCTAACTCTGGGTCCCACTCTAAGTCCGTCTTGTCATCACAAGATGCTAACGACAGACACTTCCCTCATGGGCTGGGATTTGGTCTTAGATGGCCATCCAGCCTAAGGGAGCTAAAGAGGTCATCTTCTCGCACGGCACATTAATTGCCTTAAAATTATGGCTCTATTTCTGGCCCTAAAGCACTTCCTCCGGCAGTTGAGAGGCTACCATGTTCAGTGCAGGTGGACAACACTACGGTAGCCTCATATATTAATCGTCAGGGCGGACTGCGCTCGTACCACTTGAATAAGCTAGCACACCAGGTTCTGCTTTGGGCACAGGACAAGTTCCTGTCCCTCAGGGCGATTTACATTCCAGGGCATATGAATGTGGGAGCAGATTTGCTGTATATTCAAGCTCTGACACACAGGGAATGGAAACCCCACCCCGAAGTAGTCAGTCAATCTGGAAGAGATTTCATGTAGCAGAGGTGGACCTCTTTTCCTCGCAAGAAACAGCAAATGTCCCCTTTACTACTCTCTGACTCTTCCAGCTCCCCTGGGTCTGGACGCCTTGGCCCGTATGTGGCCCAGATTACGCCTTTATGCGTTTTTCCCAATAGCTCTGCTCCCAGGAGTCTTGGCGAGAGTCATCAACAGGGTTTGCGCCTCTTACTGATAGCGCCCCATTGGCCGACCAGAGTGCGGTTCTTAGATCTACTGTAATATCTCTCCTTGACAGCTCATCGTCGCTGATTCCAGTGAGACTGGGATCTTCTGTCTCAGGTGCAGGGGACAATATTTCATTCCCGGTCCGAGCTCTGGAACCTTCACATCTGGAGTGTATTTGAAAGTTGGTGCATGGCAAAACATGTAGACCCAGTCCACTGCCGAATTTCAACGCTGCCCAGTTTCTGAAAGAGAAGTTGTCCTCGGGCTTATGCCCTACTTCTCTCAGAACATACGTAGCCGCTATTTCGGCTTGTCATGTTCTGACTGACGGGGTTTCTGTGGGAAAGCACCCTTTAGTTGCCCGTTTTATTCATGACGCTAAATGGTTGAGGCCGCCCACTAGAGCCACTATCCCTTTTGGGGACTTATCTATTGATTTACATCAATCTAACGATTTACATCATCACAAAGCAGCTTTACACAATCAAAAGAATTAAGTTTGTATGAAATGTGAATGTGTATGAATCAAAATTAAAGATTGACACCCCTTTTAAACCACTAGAGTCAGCACCTGTTAGGTTTCTGACTTTTAAGATGTTTAAGATGTTTTTCATGGCCATTACTTCTCTGAAGAGAATTGGAGATCTGCAGGCTTTGTCAGTCTCTCCATCCTGCCGAGACTTTGCCCCTGGGCTGGGCAAAGCTATTCTGCATCCTTACCTGGACTATTTTCCAAAAGTTCCATTCTTAACCATGCACCCAGTTGTCTGTCTGTCCTCCGCCTTATACAGCTCCGGAGCAGGAAAGACTTCACCTACTGTGCCCAGTATGTGCTCTTCAGATTTACGTCCACCGCACTAGCCAGTGGCTTAAGTCAGAGCAGCTTTTTAAATGTTACGGGAAATGCAACCGGGGGGCGGCCGCCACTACACAAATGTTGTCACATTGGGTGAGAGATGCTATTGCCCTAGCCTATGAGGTGCATGGTCTCACTTCGCCTCTAGGAATCAGGGCTCATTCGACCAGGGGGATTGCCTCATCTATTGCGCTGACAAGAGGTGTCCCCCTGCAGCAAGTGTGTGATGCAGCAGGTTGATCCTTTCCGCACACATTTGTTAGATTTTATATTCTGGATGTTCATGCTACCGGGCTCACAGGTCCTCGAGTCAGCCTCCCAGAGCTAGCTCTGACACCTCCTTGGCCTTTTTGCGCACACGCTACACAACCTTGGGGGTCCAGACACTTGCAGTGTGGCGGCATTGATATTCTCGTTCCCATAGCGTTTTCACACAGCATCAAGTGTAGTTTTTGAAAGGGAACGTCATGGGTTACTTTGCTGTAACCCTGTTCCCAAAAAAAGCGGGAACGAGATGCTGCGCTCCAATGCTGCACTGCTTGTGCAACTGGACGTTCTCTTAGACAAAATTGATCTGAGGAATGTTTCCGGTTCACTCCTATTTATAACCTGCAGGTGCGCTTTATCAGATGACGTCACCTGACCGAGGTTATATATGCCAAGATTTGGCGTGTTTGATACACACATGCTTCACAACCGGCAACACAGAAAGATGTTCCCATAGCATTTTCATGCAGCATCTTGTTCTCGCTTTTTCAGGGAACAGGGTTACAGCAAAGTAACCCGAGACGTTACGTTTGCTCACATGTTGATGTGTGTAGATTGTCTACACTCTTTGGCCTTGATGTTTAGGAATTTACAGCCTTTAGTTTCACCTAAACACCTAACTGCTTGCATCTGCTATAGACTATTATTTCTAACATTTACATTTACATTTAGGCATTTGGCAGACGGTCTTATCCAGAGCGACTTACAAAAAGTGCTTTAATGTTTACATAATTGGATACATACTTACACACAGGTTAATAACTTAGTGCCATTAGTCCAACTCAACTAAGAAGAGTTTTTTTTTTTTTTGGGGGGGCTTGGCGGGGGGGGGGGGGGTAGGAGGTTAGTCCAAGTACTGGAGAAACAGATGAGTTCTAAAACATTTGTTAGGATCTAATTCAGATATTAATTCTAAGTTTAAGTTCTGGTTCAGATTGCACACACACGCACACACACTTTCAGTGTAGCTCTACATGATGCTCACGCTTGTAGCTGAGCTGTATAACTGAAGGTTGAGAACTAAAGAGGCGGAGTTTCTGATGGAGTCAGAATCAACGGCTGTCATTAACCAGATGCCGCTCAGCGCAAGCACAAATGTTTCGCATTTAAAGCTGAAATAAATTATGTTTTAGTCCAACGTGCAAACGAGAAGCTGCATTATGGTCCTGATGTTGCGATTACAGGCCGTAAACACGACCAAACAGCAGCTGTGTTATTTTGTTTAGTGCTTTTCTCCTTCATCAGCACCGCTCGCTCATCTGTTTACTCAGGACATGCACGAGTAACCTCTACAATTCCAATTAACTGGAGATGACTAGCCGTCTGTCAGTTTTAATAGCCGGGTGGCTGATATCTGCACTAAGTGCTTTTACACTCGCTGTCAGCTCTGTTTGAGAAGCTCGCTAATTGGTCCAGGCCGCTGCTGCACAGTCAGAGGAATTTGTTCCAAAAATTCCGACAGGTTTCTTTTATGAATCCGCCACCGAGCTTGTTATTAATGAGCTCGTTGCTCTGAATTTAAACAATATCATTTGTTACAGCAACGAACATTTCACTACAGAAATCCAAACCTGTCAACCTGTTGTGTAATAAACTTGTAGAACAGAATATCCTCTCTCACTCTGTCTGAAGGAAAGAAACAGAACTAAGGCTTTATATTCAGAGACTGTGATGAGCGCAGGAACTGAAAAGCTCGGAGCATACGAGAGCTAGAATAATAAGAAATTTGTTAATCTGTGAGAGCTGGTAAAATGTGGGAATGAGGACATGTAAAGGGCACCTAGTAAGCAAATCATGAGCAAAACATTTATAAACCAAACTAACTTGATCATGAAAAAAAAAAATTTCTGTGCTGTTTGTCTTTTTGTGTTTTTCTATTGGATAGGGTTTAAACAAGCAAATCAGACTTTCCCCTGATTATAAACCAAGAGACTGTCCCTGCTCAATCCTGAGCTCTGCCCAGCTCCGCTAAACCATTTTAGTTTTTATATTCTTAAATTACAGTGAAACCTTGGAATACGAGCATAATTTGTTCCGGAAGTGGACTCATATTCCAAAACACTCGTTAATCAGAGCAAATTTTCCCATAAGAGATAATGGAAACTCAAATTATTTGTTTCACAGCCCCAAAAAATAAATACATGAAAATAATTTGCACAAAATATAAAGTAAAAACAAAACAAATTAACCTGCATTTTACCTTTAAAAAAAAAAGTAAAAATAAATCCATACAGATAAGTGTTTTTCTTTTTGTGCACACAGGCGCTGTGTGTGTGTGTGTGTGAAGCTAAAGTAAGAAGCCCCTCCCCCTCTCCCCCTTCTCGTCTTACAGTTACAGTTACTCCACTCTTTTCACACACGCGCACAATGAAAACACTGTTTTATCTAAAAAAATGACCAAAACACTCGATTAAGTGACACACTAACGGAATCACTGCTGTAAAGTAAAAATAAAACAAATTAACCTGCACTTTACCTTTGAAAACAATCATGACAGAGCAGTGTTTCTGTGTAGAGCAGAGAGAAAGTGTGTGTATGTGTGTGTGTGTGTGTGTGTGTGTGTGTGAAGGCAAGAGGAGGGGGTGTGTGTGAAGGGGCACGGTGTCAAATGAGAGAGAGAAAATGGATTTTTATCCTTAGTCTACATGATGTAAAGTTGCACTCAAAACTCAATTCATAGATGTCTTGAAGTGTTACTCGCAATCCGAGGTTTCACTTAGTTTGAACTGAACAAACTAGAAAAAAAAACTTAGAAATGTAAGTTTGGAGGACCTCAGGATTGAGCAGGGAGGGTCTTTTGGTTTATAATCAGGGGTAAGTCTGATTTGCTTGTTTAAACCCCATACAATAGAAAAACAGAAAAAGACAGACAACAGAGAACATTTTTTCTTTATGATGTTTGTGTCCACGCAGACTGGAGACCCGTCTGAACAAACAAAGTCCATGTTTTGCTTAAAACCTGGGAGAAGTAAAGACAGCCTTTTGCATTACAATACAGTAAAATAGCTTTTTCCACTTATCCCAGCTTGTTAGGAAGTTGGGGTCAAAGCATAAGGTCAGACATGATACAGCAGAGAGGGGTGAGGGCATTGCACAAGAACTCCTGACCTTATGACCAGTTCTTCTGAACTTGTGCAGAGACTTAAACACTGAACCACCTGGGTGAGCAGTAGAAAGGGGTGGGGATTGGGGGTGTGTGGGGGCGGGGGGGGTCTGTAGCAAACTGAAACAATTAGGAAAAAGTCTAAGTAAGAGAACAAGGAAGGATCAGGAGGAGAGCTGATGTAAAGAATATTAAAACTCAGAATGAGGAAAGAAAGAGAACAAGAAAAACGATGGCTCCCAGACTGGGCACTGGTCCACCAGAATAAAAAAACAGTGTAGGTTTGCTTTAGAACAACATGCTAATGAGGCAAAGCGAGGCTAATCGTGCACTCACAGAAGTTTAACATAATGAAAATAAGATTGATCAGGGAAGAAACAATAATTAAATATGACATGAACAAGTTAGGAACATAATGCTTTTGCATTGACCGTGAACTTGTCCTGCTATGTTCTAATTGGTAAACCTGATGGAAGTTTCTAGATTACTGATCGTTAAATGGCTGATCCTCTACATCTGATCTCTATGACCAGAAGAAAATAGTGGTTAAAATCCTGTCTGTTCTTGGCAGGTTGAGATGGAGGACATTTACAGCAGCTTACAGCTACAGGAAGCCATTAGCAATATAAAGTGAGCCGAGAAAGTGGTGCTGAAAAGAAAAGAAAAAAGGTACACAGGATTACCTACCAGTGATTTACAGGGCTGAGAGCCTAATTCGATTATAATAACATCTTTCTGAAGCCATGCTGAATGTCAACATGAAGACGTGTCACCTGAGATGTCACACCGTCACTGAGAAGAAGTAAAACCTGACAGGTACACCAAATAACTCCTGGGTAGAGTCTCCTATCTCCTGCTGCTGGTTCATGATTGACTTGTCAGCCATGTTCTGGATCTCTACCAGCTCTCACTTCAGTTTTGTTAAGATTTTTATTACTGATAACGTTGATGAAATGTTGTGCTTCATTCACGTCTTAATTACTCAGTTTGTACCAAATCTGTTTAAGGATTAGCTTTTAAGCGTTTCACCTTATACAAACAGCGATTGCATCAAAACACAAGAGGAGATGCTGTACCCCCTGCAGGGGCTGTTATAAACGCTGGAGAGAGAGAGAGAGAGAAAAGCCAGGGCTTAGAGAGGAAACTGGAAGGTGGAGAGAACAGAGAAAGTGGGTCAGATAAATAATCTGCTGTCAGACACATGTGGAGTAGACTAATTCTGCATAAACAGTACAGCGAGAAATGTGAAGAGGTACATTTGTTAAAGAAACATTCTACATATAAAATTCTATAATCCAGTACAGCTAGAAAACAATTCTTATAGTGAACGTATGAGAAAACTGTGAAGATAAAAGAAATAAGAGGATTATGAGAGCTAGGAGAAATAAATTAGGGCACGAAAAGAAGTAGAAGAAGTGCTAGTTCCTAGAAAGATAGAGAACCAAGTGAAGCAGGAATAATAAATAAATGGAGAGAATTACAGAGAAGTAAAAGAATGAAGTAAGGAGGGAACAAGAAAAGTAGGAAAAGTGTAAAGGGACAAAAGGGGAACTAGATAAGTAAAGGACCTGTGAGACATTGGAAAGTAGAGTACCTAGTAATAGAGCTATAACAGAATGGGAACCAGAAAAAAAACAAGAAATCAAAGCAACTTCAAGTTCTGGGACTGTTGGGGAGCCGGAGCTAGAAGTCAAAAAATGTGAACACATACAGAATGCATATGATATTAATCCCCATAAGACATAAATACTTATTAAATGATTAGTAACTGATAATTTGTTTTGCAGAATATTTATCTGTAGCTCAAATAGCTATTCGGTTGTACATCACAAGACACAGGCTTGCCCTTTTTCCTCTGCTTAGGTGAACTTATACTAATACTGTATATCTCCTTCTCACTTTTAAAGCACTTTATAATCTCTCTGATCTTCCTCATCAAGGCTCCTCGTTACACCCCCATCCCATCTGACCACCATGGGTTCTAGAGCCTTCAGTCATACGGCTCTCTCCCCAAAAACATCTGTAACACAGATTCTCCAACCAAAACGCTTAGTCTACATGATGTAAAGCTGCACTCAAAACTCAATTCATAGATGTCTTAAATCTTAATTTAAACCTCCTTCTGAATCATCAATTGTTTTTAAATGTCTTAAATTATAACACTGTCTCTTTTCATTAATTTGTTTATCTTACCTTACTACTCAATGTTATTTTTTTTTATCAATGTTATCTTGTTTTTACTGTTTAATTTATTTTTGTTTGGTCTCCCCCTTTCACTCTTTCTCTCTCTCTGTCGAGCTACACATGTCGTTCCTGAGCTGCCAGTGATCCAGACTCCCTCTGCTCTCCGGACCTGTCTGACCCATCCTGGTGCCCCGCTTCTGGCTGAAGATCTCGTCACATGGATGCCCCGTGTGTCTCTCTGGGATGCGTCTGGTGTCTGGGAATGATTCTCTCTACCTAGAAAATGGTTCTGGCCTTGACTGGTGTTGGCAACTGTTTCTCTGGGGACTTGACAGTTCGATAGTTCATGACTGGAACTTCTTACAAGTCTACCTGGGTCTTCAATAACTACCTGGACTCCATATTAACATCAATTAACATCAGCTATTATAGCTGAACTGCCTCCCACCCTACACACTGTATAAATGCAGATCATTTACTGCTTTCTGTTTCACCCAGATGAGGATGGGTTCCCTGTTGAGTCTGGTTCCTCTCAAGGTTTCTTCCTATTACCATCTCAGGGAGTTTTTCCTTGCCACTGTCGCCCTCGGCTTGCTCACCAGGGACAAACTGTCCATTTTGATTCATACAAATTCACATTTCATACAAACTTAAATAATTCTTTTGACTGTGTAAAGCTGCTTTGCGGCAATGAAAATTGCTAAAAGCACTATACAAATAAAATTGAATTGAATTGAATCTGGAGGCAACCTTGGGTGACCAGAAAGGTACCTATAAAAATAAAATGCATTATTATTATTAAGTGTGCCAGTGCACACTTATTACACTTCTCCCCTGGAAATCATTGCGCAATCCATTTATTATCCCTAAAACTTCGCAGCGTTTCTCGTCCCGCAGTTTCTATGACTTTTGGTGTGGGGCTGTCGGGCGGTGCTCCCAAAATCCCCAAAGGACCTCTGCTGTGACATCACTGCCCTGACTGTGATGCATCAAAAGGCTCGACCACGCACTGGTTGGAGTCCACGTCCATTAGGAGTTACCCGGCCGTTGCAGAGACACACATAAAGTTTCTCCAGAGATTTTCATTTTCTAGTTATTATTATTATTATCTGGAAGTTGAGTCATGTCATCAGTTTGGTAGAAACGTTTCACTACTCACAATGGAGGAACAATAGAGGAGGTGAGAATAGGAGGGCGTGTCATTAGAGAGTAGATGGGAGAGAGCTGTTAGGGAGACAATAGAGAGATTAGAGAGAGTTGTTACGGTATAACAACTAGAAGGAGTTTCTTGGTGGACGTGTGAAGAGGTCTTGATCTTCTTAGGGACAGATGAAAGGGCAGGATGAAAAATAGGAGACAGGTTGTGTGAAAGACCTCCACCTCTGTTGAGAGAAGGATTTTCCACCTGCACATAAATGACTCCTTTCACCCCTCTCTCAAACCATCTATCCTCCCTGTCCAAAATTCATACATTTTCAAATGTGTGTTCTTTGTCCTTCGGGTGAAGGTTTACCCGAAATAAGAGCAACTTTCCAACTAACCTTCTTAAGTGGAAGATTTCTACTAAACTAAGAGGAAGTCCACACTGTAAAAAAAAATCTGTAATTTTAACAGTAAAATACTAAATGATACAGAATGAAACCGTTTTCCACAAAACTTGGGATAACCGTAGAAATTACATTAAGAAACTGTAATTAGTTTTACAAAGTAAGAGCTTAAATGTAACAGTTAAAGACGGTTGAAAATATGGTTTATTGCAGTAAAATAAAATAAAAAAGTTATGGATGTAAAATAAACTCTCAGAGAAGGTATTTGTTACTAATATACTGATACTAAGCATCAGTTTATATTTTACTAAAACTTTGTTAATAAAGTTTAATAATCAGAAAAATATGTACTCTGTAAAAAATAAGCAATAAATTTAGAATACCAGAAATATAACCATTAAAAATATGGTAGCAATGGTTTTGGTTGTACGGGATCGCACTTATTATACTGTATATTTTAAGGATTTTAATAGTTTTTTCTACAGTTTATTTATACATTAACCAAGGACTTTAAAATTGTGAATGGTATTCAGCACTTTGATCACTGTGGCAAGGACAGCCGCTAGCACGCGCCACATTGCCCACCACCGCTCACCAGCCTGTGCCCACATTCCAGCTGGGCACTGCCCACCAGGCCTGCACACCTCTCCTTCCCTTTTTCTTCTCCTCCGTCCTTTAACCCTTTCCTTCCCTAAGTGAAATTACTCCTTTTCCGTAAGACCTTGTCCGTGTTTGTTGTTGACCCCCTGGTGCCAAACCCAGTACAAAATACATGAACTTATTTAACACTCCAGTGCAGTGTGCACTTAAAGACCAGAATGCAGGACAGAGGACATAAATAATTTTAACATGTGTGTGATAAAATCATTTTTTTGTATAAAGTTGTAATAAAAGCCCTTCTATAAGATTTATATGCTTAAATTGTCTGCTCAAAACGCTTAAAAATGTCCACCCTGACACTTGTACATTTGATTTCATAAATTTAAATATTGTTTTGCGCTCTTTCTTAAAAAATACATGGGACCGTGCTGATGTCCACGTCTTGAATAAATTTTGATGGGTTTTGATAATTTGATTTGGGTTTGTATTCATCAATCAGTATAAAAGTACTCTTAATAGTTTCTTAACAGTAAAATCCGAACGCTTAGCGATGTAACTTCTATCTCTTTCAGCTCCCAGCTGGTGGGATAAAATGATGCTTTCACAGAATTGCTGAATGAATTCACTGTGGTTATTCATCATAAAAAAATAGTCCAACAACGACAGCAATTGTGTAGCAATGGTAGTGTAGTGGTTACTGTAGCACTGTCGCCTCCAACCACCAGGGTCCGGGTTCGATTCCCAGCCAGGCTCGATTCCCGTCTCTGTGTGCATGGAGTTTGTATGTTCTCCCCATGCTTGGTGGGTTTCCTCCACACAGACTTAACAGTTTACACATTATATAGATGTGGATGGATTATGACCCTGAATTGCTATAGGACCATCAACATTAACTTGATTAGTTTATGAAATAAAAAAAATAAAAAAACTATAGTTTTAAAGAAATACCTTCTGAGTGTCGTGTGTGTGGATCAGATATCTAATCAGCTGTTTGGAAATGGCTTATATGCATTAATGTTTCTAATATATTTTAAAATATTTCATCATAATGCACCATTACAACTGTCTGCATCACATTCGGAATAGTTTAGGAAAATTATCACTTAAAAAACAAGTTCCTAGATTGACTAAGGCCTTTTTTTTTGCTTTTGTTAGAGTTGTCCTCTCAGTAGTGAAAGGAGCACGGTCTTAAATGTTACTATATTGTGTAAATGTTATTATAAGTTGTGCTGGCGGTGACACTCAGGGATTGTTTAAACAGTTAGAAGTACAGATTACCTCTAGAACACTTACAGACTGTGTAGAATCCTACTTATTCTAGTTGTTCTATAACGATAACGGAGCCTTTTTACTAACTATCTTTGTGGACAGACACGGAGACACAGAGTCTCGGCTCGTCTGCACAGCTGTGGAGTTTGTCTTGTCAGACCCGGGATATTCCTGCATTTACATTCCTGTAAGTTCAAACTTCCTGCCACCTAACACCCACTTTTCTTCCCTGCCTGCCAGTTACTGTAGCTTCTCCACCTCCAGCCTTCAGGAAGGTGATGTTCTTGAGCCGAGACGTCCGTCCATTTTTACTTCAAAGAGTTTCTCCTAATGTGCTTTCAAAGGTCTCGTCTCTTTCCTGCTGTCCGAGCCTATTACGCCGCAGTGACACATGAAAATGAGGCCACGGTTCCTCCACAGGCGTGATTCTATCTGAGGGCTCGCTCTCTTCGGAGAGAACATGAGTGAAAGGAGAGAGAGAGAGACACAGAGAGAGAGAGAGCACCAGGGAGGAACCGAGTCCCAGTGTGGATCATTAAAACCCAAATTTAGACCGAGCAATGCTTCTCGTCATATGAAGTACAGATCCAGAAATAAACAGACCTGGAAGAACATTCTTACCCAGAGTTCCGTTCCTGTTCCTGCACCGTGCACTCCCACGTGAAAGGAAAAGAATAATGACGACTTTGTGTTTAATCACAGCGCTGACCTGGACGTTTGATCCCCTTCTCCACGTGCTTTTAAAAATCAAGACTGATCACTTAGCGATAATGTGAGAAAACATTTAATGCAATAAAACGCATTCAGTAGAGCCGCAGTGTTCCCACGCACCCTAATTCACCATCATAACTTCTCATTAAAATGCATGATCTTGAATTACACCTTGAAATTCGCCGACTGGCTCACAAATTTGTCTTCAGGAAAAGCGTGACCACGGGACAAGACCCAGAGCTCATCAGCCTGACTCGGTCCACCACTCAAAGGGACCACGGGACCAGGAAGGGATTTAAAAATTAATGGTGGATGTCAGGAAAACACATTAGTCAGAGCTGGAAGTGATGAGAAGAGCTTTTCCGGGTATCGTAGACACACGAGAAACAGAAGACGGGTGCCAAAACTTTTGCACAGGCGCCAGGCCCATCTGTGAAGTAAACAGTGCTGGATAAATAAACAAAAAAAAAAGATGTCAGTCTTATAAATGCATTTTCCCAGCTGATTTATGCACTTAATAAGTCTTATTAAGATTTACAATACAAACATTTTGTTTCTTACTTAAAGATTTTAGAACATATAAAAAATGACTAGCGATTTTGTGGTGAGCCAAAATGAAAAAAATTTCGCCTACATTTGAAAAAAAAAAAAATTTTGCAAAATATAAATTTAAATTATTTTACCAAATATTACATAAATATAGATTAAATATTGACTGATGCTTTAAGTGTGTTTTATGTTTAAAATTGAATTATTTCTGTAGATGAACTGAAATGTTCTGTTGAAAACAGAGAACCTTAAACTTATTCCTTTTCGAACACCACAAGGGGTACAAACTTTTGCATTCAGCTGCGTGTATAATTAACATATCTATGTTTTATTTTTTTTTCCTTTATTGCAGATTTCCCGAGTTAAATCTGATGGACAACGCCTCTCAGTGGTGAGCGGTGTACACGTTCATCCCGCCGAGGCTCTTCAGCAGAGCTTTACGGCTGTAAAGTGTCTCGTGAAGGACCTTTAACACGTCTGTAGAAGCCTGTGGGCCTGTAAACTGGGGGAAAAGGTGAATTAAATAAAAATAAATGAGAATAAACCTGACGGGATCATTAGGGAACAGTCGGTGCTGTGCTGAGTGATTAAGGGGTAATGAATCTGGCAGACGATCTGTTGTTACAGACAAGTTACGGCATGATGATGATGATGTTGATGATGATGATGTGTGTGTGTGTGTGTGTGTGTGTGTGTGTGTGTGTCTCAGTTGTTGATTTCAGGATAAACTAAAGAGCATGTCTAGGACACATAGCAAAATCCAAACCAGAGGGTGAAGCATTCAAACCCATATATATATATACAGTGAGGTCAATAAGTATTTGATCACCCTGTGATTTTAAAAGTTCTCTTACTTAGAAATCATGGAGGATCTACAATTTTCAGCATAGGTGCGTTTCCACTGTGAGAGACAGAATCTTAAAAGAATAATCCGGAAATCACATTGTATGATTTTTTAACAATTTATTTGTGAATTACTGTGTCGAATAAGTATTTGATCACTTGTTTATCAGCCAGATTTCTGACCCTCAAAGACCTGTTACTTTGCTTTTAAACATCCATATGCTTCTTACGGAGTCATGACCATGACGTCTTAGTGTATTACTGATGGTAGCCTTGGAAACGATGGTCCCAGCTCTCTTCACGGCATTGACCAGCTCCTCCCGTGTAGTTCTGGGCTGATTCTTCACCACTCTTAGCATCATTGATACCCCATGTATCTACTTAGACTTTGGCTGATTGTGGGGTGCACAGGTGCCTTTATGACAGCTAACAACCTCAAACAGGTGCTACTAATTTAGAATCATGAGCAGAGTGTAGCTGGACTATTTAAAAGCAGAATTAGATCATTAATATAAACCTTTCAGAGTTATGGAGAATTAACCAACAACGTCTGACCAATCAAAGCACAGAACTCATCTGGAGTCCTGTGTGGGTCAGACAGTATAATAATAACCTTTATGAAACACGTGGTTGGCTGGGTTGTACTGCAGCTGGCCACTAGAGGGCTCCTAAGACTCTTATACAATATCCTTGATGTCAGTTGTGTAATTAAAACTCAGAGTTGTAGCCCTGCCCCAGAGAGGGACCCAAGAGGATCGGTGAGGCTACAGGGAGCAGAGGTAAAGAAGGTGCATGACATTAAGTACTTAGGGTCAACGGTCCAGAGCAACGGAGAGTGTGGAAAGGAGGTGAAGAGGCGGGTACAGGCAGGTTGGAATGGGTGGAGAAAAGTGTCAGGTGTGTTGTGCGATAAAAGAGTAGCAGCGAGAATGAAAGGAAAGGTGTACAGGACAGTGGTGAGACCAGCGATGCTCTACGGCTTAGAGACAGTGGCACTGAAGAAAAGACAGGAGGCAGAGCTGAAGATGTTGAGGTTCTCTTTGGGAGTGACAAGGATGGATAGGATCAAGAATGAGTTCATCAGAGGGACAACCCATGTTAGATGTTTTGGAGATAAAGTCAGAGAGGCCAGATTGAGGTGGTTTGGACATGTTCAGAGGAGAGATGGTGAATATATCGGTAGAAGGATGCTGAGGTTGGAACTGCCAGGCAGGAGGTCTAGAGGAAGACCAAAGAGGAGATTTATGGATGCAGTGAGAGAGGACATGAAGTTAGTTGGTGTGAGAGAAGAGGATGCAGAGGATAGGGTTAGATGGAGGCAGATGATTCGCTGTGGCGACCCCTGAGAGGGAACAGCCCAAAGACGAAGAAGAAGTTGTAGCCCCGCCCCGAGCATTAGGCTAACCAATCAGAATCTTTTGATTTAGGAAACTCTGCAAAATCTGATTGTCTTATTTAATTTATAAGTCTGAGTTTTAAATAAATATTTTATAAACAAGATATTCATGGTATGGCTTGTATTATGTTGTTGTTCCTATGCAGAAGTGGGCATGATCAAGTGACATGAGGTATTTAGGTGATATTTCTTAAATGCTAAGCAGTGATGGCGGGCCCGGCCATGGTGGTGACGGCTATCAGACACCGTATCGACTTTACTTCACCTGGCTTTTCTTAAAAGCTTTTTAAACACGTTTATCCTTCATAACCTTCCATAATGCATTTCACATTCCGCTGCGGTCTCCCCCGGGCCCGAGGGCAGCACTCTCCCTCCATCACTCCATCGACAGTGAGGAAGCTGTGTCAGGTTTGATGCACCATCAGATGTAATTAGAAGTTTCATTAGCATCCAGGAGCACGTAGCCAACCCTCTCCTAACTGACGGTGCTGGCTCAGGTGTTGTAGCTGTGATCTCCCGCACCCTCGTTCTCTCAGCCGCTGGAAATGCAGCACAGAGCGTCGTCCCTCCGTTCAGCCTCCTCCTTCCTGAGAGCTCCATCGTGTTCCTTCTTCCTGCTCTCTCTCTCTCAAACTCTCTCTCTCTCTTTAATCAGAGGCTGAAGATCAGACGAGGACATGCTGCAATGTTTCCAGCAGCACATGATTTTATTAATAACGCAGCTGTGTTTCTGTAATGAGAATGACAAAGCCGGGAACTTTATGAGAGCACGCTGGTGATGTTATTAAGAAGTAGGAGATGAATAAGGCCTCCACTCTTTTTAATCCAGTGCTTCTGAGAATCTCTCCTTAACCCTTTCCGAGTTTTCTTGACAATGCTGATCCTAAAAAGACACTAATGTCCGGCACAAAGCCAAACATTTCACTTGATAATTAACCATAATTATGATTAATCTCTTGCTTACAGTATGTATGTAGAAATGTATTTTGGGATGTGAACTTATCACCCTTTGGACACGAGAGCAGATAATTAACTTATAGTATATCCTGGGAACACCAGGTGTGAGCTGAGATTGTGAAAGAAATCTAAATGTAAATACTTGTGTGAGAAATCCAGAGCAGTAAATTCACATTGATAACAGAATACATTATTTATAATTATAATGTTCTATTATATTCTGAACAGTGAAATGTTTGTATCAATTATAAATACGTGCAAATACTTTATACACACAACATGAAGGCAATCACTGGACACTCAGATGAACTTTACTACTTCTACTGGGCTGGACCTTCTTTCTGGGCAGAAGCAGCTCAGGAGGTTAAGGCTCTGGGTTTCTGATCAGAAGGTCAGTTGTTCAAGTTGAGTTCAACACCACCGTTGGGCCCCTGAGCTGGGCCCCTAACCCTGCCTGCTCCAGAGGGCGCTGTATCATGGGCTGCCCAAACACTCTGTACCCAGCTTCCTACCTGGAATATGTGAAGAAAGAATTTCACGGTACTGTAATGCATATGTGACAAATAAAGACTTCATCTACTTCTTTTGCCTTTGATTCAATTTAATTCTATTCAATTTTATTTGTATAGTGCTTTTTACAATTGTTATTGTGGCAAAGCAGCTTTACACAATCAAAAGAATTATTTGTATTTGTATTGTATTTGTAAAGTTTGTATGAAATGTGAGTGTGTGTGAGTCAGAATGATCAGATCGTCCCTGATGAACAAGCCGAGGGCGACGGTGCTGAGGGAAAAACTCCCTGAGATGGTAATAGGAAGGAACCTTGAGAGGAACCAGACTCAACAGGGAACCCATCCTCATCTGGGTGATAACAGATAGCAGGGATTGATCTGCACTTATACTGTGTGTTAGGAGGCTGGAAGTTCAGTATAACAGGAGATGTGGAGAAGTTCATATGGAGTCCAGTCCGTTATTGGGGCTCAACAAGACTGTAGGAAACTCCAGTCCTAAACTATCGAGTGACTGCAGTCACGAGTCCTCAGAGAACAGCTGTCTGCATCAACCAAGGACAGGACCGTCTTCATGGTAAAGTGGAACCGTCCCCAGTCACCACATCCAGTCATCATGCGACTCTCCCGTTCCACCACATCTCAGAGGTGGTCCGTTGGACTGAGATCAGGTGACTGTGGAGGCCACGTGACCTCACTGTCATGTTCAAGTAACCAGTGTGAGATCATTGTTTCGTTTTTTAGATGTCCTGTGCTCATGAAGGGATGGACACAAGATGTTATTTGAGTTACTGTTACCTGTCTATCAGCTTGAACCATTTTCTGTAAACACTAGAGATGGTTGTGTGTGTGAATCCCAGTAGACCAGAAGTTTGGGAAATACTTGGACCAACAACCATGTCACACTTAAACTCCCTTATATCACTTTCTTCTTAATTCTGATGCTCGGTTTGAACCTTAGCAGTTTGCCTTGAGCAGGTCCAGGAACCTCAGTGCCTAAATGCTTGAGTTGCTGCCGTGTGATTGGCTGATTTTATTTGCGTTAATGAGCAGTTGAACAGGTGTACCCTAATGAAGCTTTTTTTAATGTAGCTGAAGCAGCCAATCAAACTGTCCAAACATGTTTATGAGCAGCGTGTCATAGGCAGTAAATACACGATGGTGGATGCATTAATTAACAATGATTCTATTAAAAAATTAAGCTTGTAATTTATTCGTCTTTTAATGTAAGTTAAATCCGATACATTTTATCTTTTAACATTTTTGTGTACAGCTTCTAATGTAAGTGAGAAAGTAACAGCTTAACCTCTGGCTGTTACAGGACACTGACACTGGAGACTCCTTCCATATATATTGGCTCAAAGAATTATATATAATATATATATTTTACCTTTATGTCTTTCTCTCAAATGAAAACTCCCTCTCTCACTCTTTGTGTGTGTGTGTGTGTGTGTGTGTGTGTGTGTGTGGAGCTCGTTCTCCATTTATTTTATCACTAAAACGTCTCAGAATAATAAAAGCTGTGCCCGGGTTTTTCCTCCAGTGTGTGAGAGAAACACGTATAAACACCTTCTTTGAGGCTTTTTTCTGAGGCATAAACACGAGCGCCGGAGCTGAGAGGTGTGGCTGCAGTGATTTGATGAAGGGCTGGCAGGAGAACGAGGCGATGAAGTGCTTGTTGAGGGTTTATGAGATGGAAAAGTGGGTTTGAGGAATGTTCTGAGAGCTGATATAAAAAATACGGCCATCTCCGGAGTAAACAGGATGCAGGAGAGGAAAGCGAGGAAGACAAATCAGCGCGGTGTGTTTAAGGGGGGGTGATGGGGGTGGTTGGGGGGATGGGGGGCATTGCCAATATACAGTTTAGTTACAGTAGAATACATTGCTGACTCAGTATCACGGATTGCAGTAAATTATCTTGTGGTTTAGGGGGCGCTGGAGCTCGGGGGTTTATTCCATGATGTTAGGTTTGATTTCAAAAAACACAGACACTGTGTTCAGTTTTATTTTAACTATAGTAATAATAGATTATTGATGTTTTTGAAACTGAACATATTTTTTTTACAATTTTACAAAAGCACACGGGTTATAATTTTGCGTGCGAGGTTAAACCATCATGAGTACATTTCTGTAAGTTGAAATCATTGTAAATATGCTGGTGAAGTGGTTAGTGCTGTGGCCTGGCACCTACAGGGTTTGGGTTCGATTCCTGCCTCTGTGTATGTGTGGACTTTGCATATTGTCCCTGTGCTTGGTGGGTTTCCTCCCAAAGACATGCAGATTAGGCTAACTGGTTTCCCAACTTACCTGTAGTGTGTGTGTGTAAATGTTGACCACGGTCATAAAAATGGGAATGAATACAATGATAATTATTACTGGCCTCCATGGTCCCCAGTTGGACTACAGAGGTTCCTTGATGGATTGATGGAAAACTGTAAAATGTTAAAATGGGTGGAGTCTGTGTGTAGCTCTGGAGTTCTTTACCATAAATGAATTTTTTAAACAGATTATATAGAACTCCTTCTCTGTATATGAAGAGGGTTGGGCCACCAACTATCAGTCAACGCTGACAGCTCGAGTGATGAATAAATGAATAAATATATGAGTTCATTACCATAATTCAGACTCTGAGTCTGGTATCTCTCTGGCAGTTAAGCTGTACATTCAAGGAGGAAATAAAATGAGGGATGTTAATAAAAGAAATGAAAAATGATTTGTTCTTTCCTTCTTTGCTGGAGCTCCGAAGCAGCCTGTCAGTGTGGGGTTCAGTGGATCAGCGGTAGAGGCCTTGCCTCTGAGGTCATACTTGTGCACAATGAAGCTGGAGGTGGAGATGTTGGAATGGGGAGGAGTGAAATAATAGTGGGTGTTTTGAAGTGGATGAAGTGAATGCTGCTGGCGAAACAAAGAAAATGTCCGAGTGATAAACAACAAAGTCTTCATTCTCTTTTCAAACTCCATAACCCCTTACCTCTGACCCTGGGGGCAGCCGCCATTCCAACACCATCCAACCATTTCAACCACAGGTTCCTGAACCATTCAGGCCAACAATCTCTCCAACCAGAAGTGAGGACCATCCACATGGGCTACAGGATCTCACACTGGTGCTCTGTTTCTCCTTCACATCTCTAACCCTGAACCACTAACACACAGACTCGGATCTTCAAATACCAGAGACTGAGCGCTACACCCCTGCAGGACTGGGAGGTGTTCCTGCTTATTGGACTCCTGCCTTAACAAGCATCTCAAAACAAGATGTTGAAGTGTTTAGTAGAAGAGGAGCTGGTTGAGTTTCAGAGCTCATCACCTCAACGGATTTTCTCTCAGTAACAGGAAATGTATCTTTGCAAGCAGTGCTAACAAACACACACACCCTCACACACCAACACCCCATGTACCTGAGTTCTTTCTGGGAAGTGTTTAAAATAGCATTATACACTAGTGCCTGGGAAATCCTTCCAATGAAACATGAGGGGGTGCACATATTTATAGGTGATTGTGTAACAGCACTAAGAATACTTTATACCCAAGCAGTTACAGTAAATTCATAACAACATATCTGGGCTTCAATCCAAGCATGTTGAAGAGTCTAACCAGCTCCCCACTGAGGAACCCCGGGGCCGGAACCATCAGGAAGCGGAGAGCAGACGGTCAGTGATGTTCTGCCCCCCGGTCCTCATCCTCCTCTGCTGATGCCCACTGAGGTCAAATCCCAAACCCAGACCCGGACTCACTTATATTCACTGTCTGGGTTCGAGAGCGAGTCAACATTACAGCAGATTCTTTATAGCGCACTATATTTAGCTAAGTTTAGTTTTTCCCTGTGTGTCCGCTTCACTCAGGGTTAAACACCGCCCTGGGCATGCCCCGTGTTAAACACAGTTATTTTTAACACAAGTTTTTAATTTACTATCTTGGAGGTAAATGAACTCTGATCCAGATGAGACGCGACGTTGTTTTAACGTGTTTATCACTGAAAGGCCGAGCGCTCAGTCGTTCCTCAACCTGGAGGTCGGCGTTCATTAACCATCGTTTATTAACCATCGTTCATTTTAGTTCATTTTTGCCAATTTTATGTTGTACATGGGTCTTAAAGAATAGACTTTATTCAGTGAAATGATGCAAAAAAATAGTTTTGTGAGAAATATACAATCAGGTGATTTCTTTGTATTAATAAGTTAGACAGAGAGTTCTGCTGTACGGAAAGATGAACAGACAGACATGTACGTGGGCTTCAACCTCAAATAATAATAATAATAAATAATAATAATAACAATATCACTGATTGTAATAAAGATCACACTAGTATATTATAAGATTATTAATAACAGGTTAGGGACTAGGGATTAGTGGACAGTGGAGATGTAGTGGTTTAGGGTGTAGAAACTAGCGCACTTTGTCCCCTATCTAGAGCACTAATGTGGAGGTTTATGAGGCTCGTTAGAGAGGAATAAATGAGTTATGAATAAACAGTTTAATGAAAGCATTACTCTCTTCCCAGCAAAGAGTGCAGTGCATTATGGGTATTCTCTATAGAACACTGGGACAGTGATTTACTGCAGTGCATTGTGGGAGTTGACGAGTGCAGTAGATATTCCCTATTAGACGTGAACGGTGGGAAGGACGTGACCTGTGATGTTAAGTGTTGTTCTTTTCTCCTCCTGTCACAGGCCCTCGTTCCCCAGCGCTGGTGCTTATTATTCACCGTTTAAGCGTCTGCGAGGGAACAGGATCAATAAGCGGGTGATGTATGAAGTATGTAGCGGCCTGCGACTCGCTGCCGCGCTCTCCGACACGAGACGTGGGACGAAAACACGACAGCTTTCCGTGTTCAGCCCACAGGGGACACGTCACCGCGGCGCTCAGGAGAAACCGAACATGAAGCCACGAGCTCGAGCTTCTAGGTCAGCTTTTTGGGAGTTTTTTTTCACAAATGTGTCTCGTTCTGTAGTTCAGTTTTAAACTGTTTTCCTGTCATTTTTTTTTTTTCATTTTATTCAGTTCCATGTTTCCTGATTTACATGAAAACGTGTAAAATCCTGACCCTACTAATAAATAAATTATTTAATTTATGATTATAATCTTTCAGATGAAGATTAACTCCTTCTGTCACACTTTATTATTCCTTTGTCATTATTTCAATACTTTATAATATTAATGAATTAATTTCTGTATTTACAGATTATAATATTAGTGTTTTAGACCCTCAGAGCTTCAGAACAATATACAGTCACTTACACAGTCTCAGTTACTCTGAAGATCAAAAATAAAACCAGATAGAAAAAAAAAACTTTACATGACAAGTAAAACATTAAATAGTAAACATTTTTTTTTAATGTATTCGCATTACAGAAGCTCTAGCACTTTCCTTTGTCCCAATATATAAATATGCAAATTAGAGGCTCCCAAATCCTACAAACTCCTCCCCCTTCTCTGGTAAGATGCAGAGTGTGTTGTGCATTTACATACTAATCACGGATTGGCTCTTATTCTTCTCATTTTTATGATGCAATAACACTTCTGTTCACACAAATTTATGATATAAGCTTTGTATAATAATATTATTTTAAGCTTATATCATATAATGTTTCCTAAAAACTAAATTCTTTTATAGCTGGTACTGTAAAATCATCTCATTTCATAAACATCCCCTCAAGAAAACACATAGACCCTACCAGAGATTATACGTTTGGTTAAACTGTTTAATAAACGCGTGAATGAATGAATGAATGAGCTGTTACCATGGAAACAATACTGTATTAGAATATGTGCATTAATATGACCCTGCACTACTGTTAGAGGTGCTGCTACAGAGAACTAATCAACACCTGCTGACCAATCAGAGCGCAGAACTGCTGATGTAACTGCTGAAAAAAGTTCTTAAAAAAACATCTTTCATTCCAAGTTTCTGGAATGTTCCGTGTACAGCAGCAGCTTAAAAAGAAATCGAAAACTTTGAATTAAATTTCTAATACCAATCTGCGCTACGGTGATCTAAAGATAGCGCAGCGGCTCTGGGAATAACAAACCCTCGACTTTGGCTGTCGTTTCCTCTTAATGCAAACAGCGCTGCATAGGTTTTATCCCTCGGGCTGCTGACTGAGGAAAATTTAAACGAGCTGATCTGTATTCCGCTCCCGAGAACCCTCCAGGTCTGAGGTTGTTAATATTCACACCACCATCTGGACCTCGGTGTGCGGGAAGGGACGAGCGGCGCAGAGTCATGCGGGCCAGACTCAGGGCCGCGTTCTTCTCCTCGCCTCTCATCAGGGGCAGAGCGATAAGCACCAGCGCCGCGAGCCACAGCTGCTCCCAAATCAACATTCAGCCCGAATCAAACGCGCTACAGCGGTAATAGCCGGGAGCGCTAACGATGGCTCGCCGCTTCGCCACAGGTTTCCCGTCCGCCGCTGATGATTTATGGTGGAAGGCGACGCTCTACTCATGACTTGATGCTCGCTCGACTCTCGTCACATTGATCAACGTCAGCATCCAGACGTCAGCCATCCATTATCCTGCCAGCGTTCGCCATCATTCAATTCAAAAACCAACATGGGGCTCGAAAGGAAAGGTCAAAAATGTCTGTAAAGGAAAAAAAAGGAATCTAGTTTTTAAAGAGTATAAAATAATTTTAAATGAGGATTAACTTTTAGTCTACCTGCAGTAAATATTTTGACACCAATGCAATGTTACTAACAGCAAACTGAGTATTCTGTTAAATGCGTTTAGATCAAGACTGTCTGCTTAACACTAAAACAATGATGTATGTGTGTTTTATTTGACATGAAGTCCTTCATCAGCTCTTGAATACTACAATGTTACCGACTCCTTGATTTTAGCCCCGCCCCAATGGCCCTTTACTCCGCCCACATCTTTACCATTCAATAAAAATACCTTTGTGGGAAAATGTATGATGAATAAACCCTGAGTTTCTTCAGGAGAACTTTCTGCTTTCTGATAGAAGAATAAAACACCATAGAGATTATTTAATTTAATCTTCATCCATGATGGAAAAACGTCCACATCATTGCGCATCCATATTTACCTGCTTTATTGAAACTATTTTAAGTTGTTTTTATCTCTAACCCTCTTAGATTTTCATCAATACTTAGATCAATTATATATTTTTAATTAATACCATTAAATAATAATATTGTAATAAAATACCAGGTGTGTTGTCATGATAAAAACAGATTTGTAGATGTACATTGTGATTTTAATGATATGCAAATGACGGCATGTTAATTGAGTGCTGCCTCATTTGCATATTTTGATCGACACCTTCCCGTTCCTCTTTAGTGTGATGGTTTCACCTCGATTCGCTGTTGTGCAAATAATAAAACATGAACGCCTGTACGTGTGGCTCTAATCCAGATTAAATTCAATGTTCAAGATGAATTCCAGGATAATGAAGCGAGTTTTATTCGACTGTGATAAATTCTCCACCGTATTGTTCAGCTTCACACTCGACAGCACCGGAGTGGAAATAAACCTGCAAAACCTCAAATCTCTCAAAACCTAAATCACAGGTTTATATGCAAACCTGCCACCTTCTGAAGGCTCTGGAAACACCACAACCATCTGCACTCAGGGATAATGAGGAGGACACTCCAAGCTGGAGCAGGACTCGACTAACACCAGGAACTCACCGCTCTTTTTATAGGACAGAGAACAGGAGTGACTGTCTCTCATACACACACACACACACACACACACACACACACACACACACACACACACACACACACACACACAAACCCTGTGTTTGATAAAGAAGTGACCGAACACAGAGAGAATTCATGCTGATATTTGGATGAAGGCTGAAATTGATGTGTGTTTTCTCTGCGGTTTGGCAAGATGTCAGTTATTTATTGCCCCTTTTAGAAACGACAGGTGAGAAGTTCTCCAAATCAGCACGATCGATTTCTCTAGTGTGGGAAGTTTTTCACTTTGAGCAGAACAAAAAAAAAGTTTGCTCACCTTAAAAAGTTCTCTGTCAAGGTTCATTCATCTCCCCGTGTCCCCGTGTCCCCGTGGCCCTCCCTACACCCCGATCATGGCAGCACATCAATCTGGGACAGAAGGAGAAGAAAAGTCAGGAGAGTGCAGGTGGTGGAGGGTAAACAGAGGCAGGACGGAAACATCTCAGTCTTAATAAGACAGGAGGGAGAAAGTGGTGACTGAAATGTTCCAGCTGCTCCGAAACGTCAATCACCGCCGGGCCTCGACTCCGGGGAGGAGAGAGACGACGCTCCGCTGGGTTTCTGTCACACTTTGGGTTTGTCAGGACTGACGGCCCTTCGTTCCTCTCCACTGCGCTCCCGAACCACTCGGGCCTGATTTAACCCACGCCTGTCCGGTGCCTCTCACGAGTCCATGACCTGCTGAGCTCTGCGCTCTGATTGGTCAGAAGCTGTTGATTAATAGGGTTATATGAATGCACTCACTCTGATACGTCATCGTCTCCATAGTAACCCCTCATTCACAGCTCACGCTCCACTATTGGATAATTAACAGGAGAAAAACACATTTATACATTTACATGGTGATTTATTTAACATCAACATGTACGGAAGGAGTCTCCGAGTTCCAGAGGTGAGTAGAGTAGACAAAATGTTACTCAAGTAAGAGTAGCAGTACTAATATTACTCAAGTAGAAGTAAAAAGTAGTCATACAGAATAATACTCAAGTGAGAATAAAAATATATTCTGTGAAAAGATACTCAAGTACTGAGTAACTCTTTCATCGTAATGGGCGTTATTTTTTATTATTTTTTTAATGATAATAATTATATATACAGTAGATTTACACACACAGTACACAATAGTACAGTATATTATTCATATTATATATATTATAGTATAATTATAATAATTATATATGCTAACATTGCAACATTCAGTAAAGCAACTAAAATAACCGTCGCATGTTTCCTCAGGTTAGGAGTGTGTGTGTGTGTGTGTGTGTGTGTGTGTGTGTGTTTTGTCAGACAGAGACGACACCGCAGTATGAAGCTGTTCTTTTGCACTGTGTGTAAGTGAAATATGCGTATGAGGTTTTTCCCGCTTTGCCACGAGTTTGTGTGTGGTCATGTGATCGCATGTGGTTATTGTTATCGCGGCTGATTGGTCAAATGGAGTCATGTGATTATTGTTGCTGTGTCTGATTGGTGAAACAGTCATGCGGTACTGTAGATCCACCGGCTGCATGTGTAGAACAAACGGTTATAAAAGTAACGAGTCGCGTGGAGCCGAATGTAGCGGAGCGAGAGTCGCGTTTCTTCTTCACAAATTTTTACTCAAGTAAAAGTAAAAAGTTTGGTGCTACCCTTAAAGTCCTTCTATTTTTTTTCAAAAAGTTAGGTTTCAAGTAAATGTTACTTAACCCATTACGTGCTGATCTTTAATAAATAAACACGACTCTGTACTCTGCGGTATAAGATAATTATTTACAGATTAGATTTAAAACCTTGTTGCTAGCTCTAGTTAACATTATCTCTGCTAGCAATCGCGATGTTTTATTTCCTCACCTGATGTGTTCAGGCGCTTTACAGGGTGCTGAGCATTACGCAATGTCAGGACAGACAAGTCACTTACTTTCTTGCAGAACTCGCAGTTTACCTTTGCTGTCTGTGTGTGTGTGTGTGTGTGTGTGTGTGTGTGTGTGCATGTGGCAGATGGGTCTAATGATGTAGAGTCAGACAGCAGGGATTTATTACACATTTAAAGCTCTTGTACACCGATGTGTTGGTCATTTTTACTCGACACAGAGGAGTTTTAATACAAAAACACAGTTTATTATTCATAAAAAAAATACAAACACTTTGTTTTATAAAAATGCTCTCTGTAGGGATAAATGTGAGTTTATTTACAGTGAAAAGCAGAGAAAGATGTAAAAGATGAGAACGATAAAGGTCATCTGTTGGGCGTCTGGGGGCCGGTTTACTCCTGCAGAGGTTCATCGATCGCAGTGTTGTGAAATATCAGACAACCAAAAAGTCACACACAGCTTCGTCTGGCTGCGGTTTTTATAAACACACACACACACACACACACACACACACACACACACACACACACAGAACTGAATTTAAAAAATATTCCTTTTTAAGTACAGAAAGAAACTCCACCTGAGAAACTGAGGATGGATGTGGGATTAATCTTCTGCAGGTTATGTTAAAGATTCATAATCAGGTTTTTCCGCCTGGATCAGTGATATACTGTATATATACATATGAGAATGCTTCCTTCAGTCTGTATTTTCTATCCATATTTTTTCAGGTTTAAAGGTGAGTGTTTGTGTTTGAAGAAGGTTGTCTAGACGTTATCAAGAGCCCTCGTCTCAGACGCTTCTTCTCCAGAGAATCTCAGAGGTGTGAAATACGCTAAAGTGATTCTTAATACTCTGAATGTGGATCTCAGGGAATCCACTTAATCGTCTGTACAACCCGAGTCTGAGTACCAGGAACTTTCCTCATAAATACTGATATCAGGTTTGAAGTCGTCACTTTGAAGGAATAATTGAACCCGTATCGAGAGCAGAAGAAATCCAAACCGCGTGATGGAGGACTGAGTTGAAAGTCTGAGTAACAAGATGAAAAGTGGACTTTTGTGCAGCTCGACTCCCAAAATAAACCCAAATTCCATCTGATAAAACAAAGGTTTGTTGTGTGTGTTAGAGAGTTTACAGTTTCAGGACTTTGTGTGAATATGAAATCTGAACCTCCAGCTGCACAGGACCTGTGATGTTACAGAGCTACATTTCTACTGAAGAGATAATGAGAAGACGGCTCCGACTGTGTGCAGGAGGATCGGGTCACAGCGGCGGGATGTGATCACACACCTCAACTTCAAACACTGAGCTTTTAAAATAAGCCGGGTTTCAAGAGGACCCTGCTGGTGACATCTGAGACATCTGGTGACATCCAGAGCTCGAGAGGAAGAAAAACACCATCATGATTTCCTACGAGGTGAAGCTGTGACAGGTTCCAGAAGCTGAGCAATTAGATATGAACCCTTTGCTTAGTGACATCCTGCTGGTCATTACAGACTCGCTTCAGAGGAAAGTTGTGAATCCAGGCCTAAAAGTCATGAGAAGTTGGCAAAAGATATCAAACATATCTGACTTTACCAAACCTTCTGCTTTTGCATCACTGTTCTGGTTTAACAACCTGAGGACAAAGGAGCAGAGGAACCATTACACACTCTTTCACATGGTTTGCAACCAAATACACAGGAGATGGGTAGAATGAGTGGATCTTCTGAAGTGCTGAAAAGTTTCCATGCAGAGATGAGAAGTTGACATCAGACTGGCTGACTGATCACAGGTCACAGCTCAGCCAGACTCAGGGAGGACACACCAATCCTTACATCTTCCCTCTGTGAGTCTATTTCATGCTCTGTCTTTATAATCCTGCCTGTTGTGATCAGGATTGGCTCCTGTCTTGACAGTGTTGGTCAACAGCATTTTTATAAATAGATTTGCCATAGGTAAAGGAGCAGATCTGGGGGACTCATGGACGTAGAGTATTATGGTGAACTGGTATGTTTAGATGCTGTCTTCCTCACTCTCATTGATCACTCAGGTTTGTTGACGGTGAGGTGATTGTTTGCTTTACATCTCAGTTCCCCCTCATGTTTGTGTTTCCTTCTGGCTCTCCCTTTTAGTTATGCTGTCATAGTTAGTCCTGCCGGAGTCTCTGCTTGCACTCTACAGTTAATATACATTCACATTATACATTGTGTGACTGTGACCATACCTAACTGTTATCTCTCCTCTTCTGCTCTCCCCTCTCATGTTCTCTCTCCCCCTCTCTCTCTTCCCTCTCTCCCCCTCTCTCTCTTCCCTCTCTCCCCCTCTCTCTCTTCCCTCTCTCCCCCTCTCTCTCCTTCCCTCTCTCTGTCGAGCTACACATGTCGTTCCTGACCTGCCAGTGATCCTCTGCCCTCCGGACCTGTCTGACCCATCCTGGTGCCCCGCTTCTGGTTAAACATCTCGTCACATGGATGCCCCGTGTGTCTCTTTGGGATGCGTCTGGTGTCTGGGGATGATTTCACTCTACCATAAAGAGTTCTGGCCTCGACTGGTGTTGACAGCTGTTTCTCTGAGGACTTGACTTGGCTGTAGTTGCTCGATAGTCCAGGACTGAAATTTCCTACAAGTCTACCTGAGTTTTCAATAACTACCTGGACTTCATATAAACATCAATTAACATCAACTGTTATACTGAACTTCCAGCCTCCTAACACACAGTATGAGTGCAGATCAATTCCTGCTCTCTGTTTCACCCAGATGAGGATGGGTTCCCTGTTGAGTCTGGTTTCTCTCAAGGTTTCTTCCTATTACCATCTCAGGGAGTTTTTCTTTCCCACTGTCGCCCTCGGCTTGTTCATCAGGGACAAACTGATTCATGCACACTTACATTCCATACAAACTTAAATAATTCTTTTAATTGTGTAAAGCTGCTTTGGGACAATGCTAATTGTTAAAAGCGCTATACAAATAAAATTGAATTGAACTTGGGAGCAACTTCTGGTCTGTGCAGAAAAGTTAAGAATTCCCAATAAAGCACTGCCTCATTATCTGAGCATTCCACCATCGATGTGGGCAACAGAACCATGACATTCTACACCCAGCCCCCTCTCCTCAGAGTCAGCACCAAGAACGCATCACATTTATGGTCACAGTCACAGACAAACACCTTATCATACTGAGGCTTCCAGGAATGGTTTGCATGGCCTGCGGATCTCCTGGGCTCAAAAAGACATCATACACTGGTCATCATACTGCCAAGAACATTGTCTCAGAACATCTCAGTGGACATTCGGTACTACTACTGACCGACCAGAAGCTCACTGAAGTGTTCAGGAAAAAAGAAAATCTATGGTCTTCCACCCAACTGTTGACCACACAATCAACTTTACCTTTCCCTCATAAAAACAAAGTTCCATTAATGAATATATCAGTGAAGTATTCCAGCAAGCGTTTATCCATTCTTCCATTTCCCCTTTGATTGGCAGGTTCCTTTATAGTGGAGGCCTCAGACCCTAAATGGATGACTGTGATAGGCAGTGTACCAATATCTGCTACTGCTGTTTCTCTTGGAAAAGCTCTGAATAGTTAAAGATCTTCAATAAGCTTGACCTAAGAAGCACATATTTACATACTTTAGCGCTGTCTTTGGACTCTGTTAGTATTGTGTCCTTTAATATTGGCTCTTTTTTGTGACCCCGCCATCCTAAAGGACATCCTCGGTAGACTGATATGGATTTAGCAACAAACTCCAGGGGCTGTTAGAAAGTCAGAACTTTGTTAAAGCAGAATACAGATTTTCTGTAAAAAAATGGGGTATGTCGTCCGAGTGTTAGCGGGGAAAGGCATTAACTCAACCCTGAGACTGTTAAGCTTTCTCGAGTACAGGGCAGCTGCTAATGTCTGTAGCATTATAAAGTCACACAGTTTTTTTTTTTATTAAAGTTGCTAAATCTACGTTAAGTACACTATGCTAGGTTAGCATCACTATGCTAGGTTAGCATCACTGTGCTGGTCACATGCATGTGTCATTAAATCTAAATATTAAAAATATACACTCACCTAAAGGATTATTAGGAACACCACACTAATACGGTGTTTGACCCCCTTTCACCTTAACTGCCTTAATTCTACGTGGCATTGATTCAACAAGGTGCTGAAAGCATTCTTTAGAAATGTTGGCCCATATTGATAGGAGAGCATTTTGCAGTTGATGGAGATTTGTGGGATGCACATCCAGGGCACGAAGCTCCCGTTCCACCACATCCCAAAGATGCTCTATTGGGTTGAGATCTGGTGACTGTGGGGGCCATTTTAGTCCAGTGAACTCATTGTCATGTTCAAGAAACCAATTTGAAATGATTCGAGCTTTGTGACATGGTGCATTATCCTGCTGGAAGTAGCCATCGGAGGATGGGTACATGGTGGTCATAAAGGGATGGACATGGTCAGAAACAATGCTCAGGTAGCACGTGGCATTTAAACAATGCCCAATTGGCACTAAGGGGCCTAAAGTGTGCCAAGAAAACATCCCCCACACCATTACACCACCACCACCAGCCTGCACAGTGGTAACAAGGCATGATGGATCCATGTTCTCATTCTGTTTACGCCAAATTCTGTCTCTACCATTTAAATGTCTCAACAGAAATCGAGACTCATCAGACCAGGCAACATTTTTCCAGTCTTTAACGGTCCAATTTTGGTGAGCTCGTGCAAATTGTAGCCTCTTTTTCCTATTTGTAGTGGAGAAAAGTGGTACCCGGTGGGGTCTTCTGCTGTTGTAGCCCATCCGCCTCAAGGTTGTGCGTGTTGTGGCTTCACAAATGCTTTGCTGCATACCTCGGTTGTAACGAGTGGTTATTTCAGTCAAAGTTGCTCTTCTATCAGCTTAAATGCCCGTCTGGCACCGAAAACCATGCCACGCTCAAAATAGCTTAAATCACCTTTCTTTCCCATTCTGACATTCAGTTTGGAGTTCAGGAGATTGTCTTGACCAGGACCACACCCCTAAATGCATTGAAGCAACTGCCATGTGATTGGTTGATTAGATAATTGCATTAATGAGAAATTGAACAGGTGTTCCTAATAATCCTTTAGGTGAGTGTATGTACATGAATTATGTAACAAAATATTCTTGTTTGTTGTTAATGTTTTCCCATATTTAGACGGTGTTAAATTTCCCAGGCCTCTTGTTCCACGGTCCTTCTTTTCCTCCTTATCTGTTATGCAGTAATTCTTCTTATGGCTCGCTGGAACAATTTGTTTCCTTGGATTTCTGTAGAACGTGTAAAAGGCTTTGTTGCAGTAGACTCAGGAAATGGATTAGTGGTTAAAGCCCACCTCTTTTTCTGTAGAGAAAACATTCAGACGGTCACAAGTTGCTCTCAGTTGGTGAAGAAATCTGCTCTCAGGATTTCCAAAAAGTGAGGCTTGCAAAGCAGGTCAGATGATTACATCACATTCTCGTCTCCCATGAGCTCCAGAGCCACTAAGTTCTCACTCCACATGCCGCTTCGCTTTCCTGCTGCAAATTTAATTCTAATTTCATCAGTGCTGGTTCCCACTCGCCAGCTAGACTGATATTTACTATCCTGTGGGGATTAGATGTCCTTTAACCTGGATCATACACATTCTTTCTAACACTGGATTCTTCTATAGGCTTAAGGGCTCGTACGTTCCAAGTAAAAACGTAGATGTGACAAAAATGCAGCTCGTTCTGTTACTGAGAAACCGCAGCGTAAACGCCTCTGTCCTGAAGATGTCCAAAAGTTTTATCTGACTGACACTGGAGACTCCTTCCATACATGTTAAATGAAATAAACATCTCCTGACCATCAGTAACCCCAGGCACATCGGTGAGGGAGTGTGTGCTGTACATGTCCCCACTGCCAGGAAAAAAAATAAAAAAGGAAATAAAGAGCTAATGAAATAATTCCTGAAAGTGAAATCATGCAGAGGCTCGGAGTAAATCGGAGCGCTGAGAGAGAACAGGGTTTGATGAACAGAGTGCCGTGGTACAGAGGCTGTGAGGAATTCTGCTCTTTTCCTCATGAATAAGTCGACCTTAAATCCCGCTGTGCAGATCAGAGGGTTACGTAAGAGAATAAAAGAGAAGTGAGGAGGAGATCTGCGTGAACCATGACACATCCGTCCACGCTCCAAGTCCCGGAGTCCGTTCCCTTTGTCTGGAACAGTGTCGCGGTTTAGACGTCGCGGTTATGTAACGTTTATGGCCCGAGTTTTTATTGGTCGGAAAATAAAAACAATCATGTTTGTTTTGTCTCAGTGAAACGACGTTGGTCTCGCGAGGGGTGTGTGTGTGTGTGTGTGTGTGTGTATATCGTCTTATTTTTATTCTATTTTAATTTACTTTTATTTATACTTATTTGAAATATTATTATTATAATAAGTATAATGATACTTTATTTATATATCATATAAATATATATATTCTTTTATTTATGTATTTTATTTACCCTGACAATTTAAATTTTTTAAATAAATGTTCCATTATGTTTTGTTTTCCTGGCATTACATTGTAATTATTCAATAATAATTACATAATTAATATTTCTCATTAATCTTGCGCTGGTCATTTTTATTATACCACATTTTACATAATAATAAAATTATTTTAACTGTATTTAAGACTTGCTATAGTGTAGTATTTCTGTAGTTGTATCTTTTTAATGTTACTTTTTCTTTTGGTCGTATGGTTGCATTGTTTTTTATTATTATTATTACAATAATTTTTTGTTCTAATAATGTTACATTTTTATTTCTTTCTTGTTACATACATATCACAATGTAACTTTTGTCTCCTTCGTGTTATGCTATTGAAGGTTGTTTTGTGTGTTATTGAGGTTACAGTGTTATTTTTGTTGTGGTTTTTACATTACTGTACGCTCCTGATGAGACGAGGCGGAGCTGCACATGTTCAGCGGTCGCAGCAGCAGTAACTCAGCTGTCAGAGCGAGAACTCGATCTGCCTCAGGGAGCAACAGGCCACAGAACCCGAGACGGAGGATGGAACAAACACACATCTCCTCACGGTCGAGCGGCCATCGGTGTGAAGCCGCAGGACCTCACGTCTCCTCGCCAGACCTGTGTGTGTGTGTGTGTGTGTGTGTGTGTGTGAGAGAGAGAGAGGCTGCCACAGCACAAAGGTCACGCTGAGAAACACACTGATGCTGATTGAAGCAGGACCAGATCAGGATACAGTCACGTCCTGAAGTCTGAGTGAAGCTACACAGAAACACTTTTATTCCAATAGTGTTTAAAAATTCATATTTCACACAGAAATCTTATCATTTCGGTTAATAAGGCTCCAAAAACAATAGCACACTACAAATATAGATAGATAGATGTTATTTTATAAATTAATTTGACATTTCTTGCCAAATAAAAAATAAATTATTGTTATTTAGAGAATTTATTATAATTGTTATTATTATAATTATTATTATTATTATTATTATTATTGTTATTAATAATAATAATATTATTATTATAGAAAATGACATCACAATAACAAAACTCAGTTTTAAACAATATGGTCTAATGTTTAATCTGAGGAACGCTCAAACATTTTGTGGAATAACCCTGATTTGCAGTCACAGATCTTTCCTGCGTCTCGACGCGCTCTACAGGCTCTAACGTCTCAGCTCGGGAACTTTATGACGCTCTTGGCACAATAATCAACTTCGGTTGATGGTTTTTGATGGAGCGTTGTTTTATTTTTTTGTAAAAACTAATCCCAGGAGTCCAGGACGATCTTATATACAGTATGTGACTTGATTCATGCGTCCTTCACAAACAAACCTTCACATCTGTGCTGAAGTACCTCCAGATCATCACTGATCCTTCTGCACATTTCACCGGTGGTGTGAGATACCGGGGCTTGTAGGTTTCTCTGTGTCTTTGTCCAACCATAAGAGGACCAGGTTTTGGTCTCAGACTCACCTTTGAACGTCACCTTAAAGGCCAATTCCTATGGTTTATGTAAACCTGATTTTTTTTGTCTGTGCATGACTTCAGGATCCTCTAGGGTCCTGTTTTGTCTGTGCATGACTTCAGCCCCGCCTCTAGGATCCTGTTCTGAACCACTGTGTTTGACAGTCACTTGATGTACCAGTACAAACTGGTTTTCGCCCTCTGCCAGTCCGTAGCGTTGTTGTCCCCAGTGTCCCCTGCTTGGCCTTGTTCTCATGTGCTGCCATCTTTGGAATGTTATGTATGGAAGCACGGTGATGTGTCCCACTGTATACACCGAATACACCCCACTGTATCTCTGTTCCAGTACAGCCAGAACCGAACCCTTCTTCACTCAGGACGTTTCTTTTCCTCACTTTGGGCAGGTGGTCAGTGGTTATGTTTCAGACTCCAGTTCCCTTTGAGATAACCCTGGCGCTGTTTCTGTTATCCAGCTGCTCACATTTGCAAGAGGAGAGTGATGTGCTTTTTATACTCTTCCTCATTAAATACCCGGAGCTGTGTAGGTTCTAAAGGTTCTCAGAGTGAACATGCAGTGAGGAAAGAGCAGGACGTGTTTCAGTCTCTTGGACCTGGACCTACTGAACCGTCTGATCTCGTCTTTCCTCTCCGTATCTCCGGACCTCAAAATGGTGAAGGTATTTTTTTCCCTTCTTCATAAATTACACTTTAATCTGTTTAAGTGGAAGCTTTTATGCGGTGATATAACTTCTGAGGATGTTAAACTGTACAAATGAGAGATTTTATGAGCTTAATATTACTTCAGGACTTACTGCTAAAAATCCGAACTTAAGTTCTTTATTGTTTTGTAAAAAGAAAAAAGAAAGTTAAATAAAAAAAAAAAAAAATATATATATATATATTTATATTATGGCCTCTCGTTTAGCATCACGGCTAATCATGAGCTTCTGTCACACATTATTGTGATAATTACTAGATAATGGCCGAGACGTGATCATCCACTCGAACACTTATTAGCCGTTTTTATGCAAATCTATAGAACATCAAGTGCTTATGTCTCTCAGACAGGAAGTGACACAACATTCTACTGTTCGAGAACAACGAGTCGTACTGCTTCAGCATACATAGACATCTTGGACAATGCTGTACAGCCAACCTTGTGTCCACAGTTTATTGAAGGTCCTTTTCTATTCCAACATGACTCCGCCCCAGTGCACAAAGCCAGCACTATAAAGACATGGTGTAATGAGTTTGGGGAAATACTTTTGTCTATATAGTGTATGATTAAGTTTGTTGAAATGATCCACCTCATTAGTGGTGATCTCACTGCACTCAGCAGAGACAGACTTAACCCCGACTTCAACCGGACGGAGACTTGGTAGACTGGATGGGTTTTTAGAGGGATTATTTAAAGCCTCCTGAAGCTATCGCTCCCAAAATGTCATGTTTTATTGATTCCTCACGAGGCTGCAGCTCGACAACATGTCTACACTGAACACAGAGAAACCTCAGTGATGAACGCTTTCTTTATTATATTGCTTCAGTCTGATTGATATTATTGTGTAACATGAATTACAAAATTTCTGTTAATTTTTTTTTTAGTTTACAACAATGTAACAGTGTGTTTCCTTCTCATTTAGTCTAAGAGATACAAGCAGGTCTGAAATGTCCTGATGCAGTGTCTCTCATTCATTTTCATTCACACCAGCGACACGTTCGTCTCGTCTCATTGCTCTGCAGATTTGATTTGAGTTCCTGCAGCCACCAGAGCGAGACACAGAGAGATAGAGATGGAGAGAGGGATAGAGAGAGAGAGAGAGAGAGAGAGAGAGAGAAACTCATCTTATTTTCAGCTGAAGAAGGCGAAGCTCTTTCTGTCAGTCGGGGTTCGAGAGTTCATCAATCGTCCCTGAGCTCGATGCTGCACTTTACCCAGGGGCGATTTAGCAACGCAGGTGTGTGAGTGTGTTAGCATGACTGTGTTAGTGCGAGTGTGTCAGTGTGGCTTGAAGTTCACTAGCAAGAAAAGTTACACATAAAAAGCATCTTTTAAATCAAACATAGAACTTTATAACTTCTCACATGTGAAATATAAACACAAACTCTGTTTCCTCAATTGATTAAAAAAGCATACTTAAATACATCTATCTTTATTTGTGCTGGTTCCTCATGAGTTTTACTGTATTTCTGGTGCTCTTTAATGGTACTGGATTGTGATGGTTTATCTCATTTTATTCCGATGAAAACGAGCTGTATTGCATTCTGGTGGTGTTTAATAACAGCCAGAAAAATCCTGAAGGGAATCTTGATCTCAAAAACCATTCAGGCAGTTACTCTTAAAATAAATCATACGATTAGTTCCCCTTACCTTCTAATTACTTTGTAGCATGGGTAGTTCAGTGGTTGATTGGAAGGTGATCACATCCCAGCACTGCCAAGCTGCTTTTGAGAAACGCTTTCAAACTTTATCTACTAGGTTATAAAAATTATTTAAATATTATATTTTTGGTGGATAAGAATCACCAAAAAATTCACAAGTCACAGCTTGTCAGTGCTGGGTGGGGGTACTATAGGGAGGGTTACTGTGGGGAAGGGTGTCATGGTAAGGGGTAATATTTGAAAAAAATATATATATGGGAAAGTGTGCTACTGGGTGGGAGACTATGGGAAGGGGTACTGTGGGAAGGGGTACTGTAAAGAGGGTTTCTATGGGAAGGGGTTAAGGGGTACTCTCCCTCCCTCTCCCTCTTCTTGTCTATTTCTATTGAGCTACACATGCCCCCAGACCCCCTATGTCTTCTGGACCTGTCTGACTCGTCCTGGTGTCCCTCTTCTGGTTGGAGATCCCGTCACATGGACGCACCATCTGGTCTGTCTGGGATGCGTGTGGTGACTGGGGACGGTTCCACTTTACCATGAAGACGGTCCTGTCCTCGGCTGATACAGACAGCTGTTCTCTGAGGACTTGTGACTGCAGTCGCTCGATGGTTCAGGACTGGAGTTTCCTACAGTCTACCTGAGCCTTTAATAATGATCAGGACTCCAAATGAACTTCCAATTAAGATGTTTCTCTTTATGGATAAGGTAACTAGGATGAGGGTTTAAATAGGAAGGGAGGATACTGGGAGGATTATTTTGGAGTCAGTATAGTGAGGGTTACTAAGAGCATTATGGGTGAGGTTACTGCGGGTAGGGTAACAATGTATGGGAAGAGCTACTTTTGGGACGATTACAGTAGGAAAAGTTCCTCTTCCTGCCAAAAGTAGCTCTTCCCATAGTTACCCTCATATCTCCTATATGAGATCTGCCAGTACAGAGAGAGTTAATATGGGCACAGTGTAATGTGAATGGCTAATTGGGGAGGCTACAACAGAGCACACAAATTATTACATATTATTTTAAGTACATTGTTCTGATTGACAGCAAACGAATTCTTTCATGTATTGAACAGGACAAGAATGTCACCTCAAACCCCTGACCGACAGATGGCCAGGTCTTACACAGCTAAACCACACTTCAGTCCCACCAGCAGTCGCTGTTAGCATTCCATGTTGTTCTTGTGGATTCTCCTCAGTGACCTCAGACATCCAGAGTGTGTCACCTCAGGCCTAATGTAGATGAATTGAGCTCCTTGAACCGATTACATTTCAATTCTCTGAAAGAGTCGTGCTGCAGTTCAACTGACTCACTGCGAGTCGCGTCTCTGCTTCGGTTAACGCAACGCGAGCAGAAATATTTTCAGAAGAAATGACGCTGAATGTGTTGATCTGCTCCGGAGCCTCAGCTGTGAGAAAATCAGACATTCTGCCTCATTTAGCTTTGTGTCCGGACGCCTGTGCATGCCAGTTTGATTTGTTCAATCTGGATAATTCAAACACCTGGGAAAAAATGTACACACCTCCATGTTGGTCTGCTCCGTGTACAGTCGGTGAAATCACCACCCAAATAAAGTCTTAAAGGCCTGTGTGTCAAATCACACACTATGATCTTGTATGTAAGTGTGATTATAAAATGTAAAAATAAGATAAAGAAGGGGGAATTCAGGAAAACCATCCAGAATATTTCCTCAAATATCAATAAATTTATCTCTTTTAATAAGATGAAAATGATTAATTCAGTAATGTTTAATTACTTAATAAAGTTATGCTAAATCTTACTGAATTAAACTCGAAACAATCTGATATTAAGCACCTTAAGATTTAAATATATAAATATATGATTTTTCAATTTTATAAAATAAGTATTGTAAAATATATTTAAAAAAAAAACATTTGGATGAAACAAATCTTTTTTGAACCGGTCCTAATAATAAAAAAAGAAACAAGACCAAGACATCTTCACAATAATTCCATACATGTGTTTATTTTCCTGTGTTAATATTTATAATCACATTTCAGTTCAGCAAATCGTATCCAGTCCATCAGTAAATGAAAAGTCTCTG
This sequence comes from Clarias gariepinus, assembly GCF_024256425.1. NCBI lineage: Eukaryota > Metazoa > Chordata > Actinopteri > Siluriformes > Clariidae > Clarias > Clarias gariepinus. The sequence goes on along the minus strand of NC_071118.1, from coordinate 29,487,426 downwards.
TTTCTCATCCACAGCTGCTCTCAGTCCTCTTTAACACGCCGTCCCCGCCCTCGCCAATGTCTCTGAGCTCGTCAGATCTCCTTCTCCGCTGTTACTCTTGTCATTCAGTCACAAAATCCATGTGAGTAAATGTTTATGAATGAGAACAGACTCGACATGAGCCTGCACTACCCAGAATCAAACTACCCAGAATCCACTGCAGCAGTCTGACTGTCAGGTTTTCGAGATAAAGTACACAGCTGAGTTCATCAAATAACGGGAGTCTTTTTTCCTCGGAGTCCTCCAGATTGTTCTGCCTGCTCAGTTAGCAAGGTAGCTAATTAGCACAGCAGCTAGCTATCAAAGGAAATACTGTTCAGGTATACATTTCTCTCCTGATTATTTAGGGAATGTTGATAACGTTGTGGTCCTTCCTGACATCATACACACCGCCTCACTGCCTGAAATGAGTCACATTGTTTCCTACAACGTTTACGTAAAATTTGTCATATTGATGAAAAGTGCAAGATTTGAATACACTTACAATGTGTCATAGATGCATTCTAGCTAAAAATAAACCAAATGCTAGCTAACATCTCAGCAAAATATATTACATACATCCAGCTAGCTAAAAACAAAAATGTGACAAAGTGCTAGCCTGTTAGTTAGCGACTAGCACAAACAATTAAATAAAATACACAAACAGAAAGAATAATGTCTGTAACTGTTACTGTTCTCGAGGACTGTTTGTGGAAATGATGTCAGGAAGGATGGCCACGCCCCCAGGCTTCATATATACAAACGAGAAAACTTTCCTCCCAAACACCAAAAGCTGGCAAAAAAATCCCAAATAAATAAGTTGTACATATGAATATGTTCATGAGATCCGACAATAATATTTTTTTAACTGATAAATCGGTGGATTTCATATTCATTTCATAATCATTAATGGAAAAGTGTTTAAGTTTGCTTTTTTAACGGTGCATGCAATAGATAATAAATAAATCACTACATTATACAGTATTAAATATTTACATCATTTGTACAGATTGTTGTTTTTTTTAACCAGCAGTCGTAAAACATGGCAGCTAACAGACAGAAATAAATACTGAATAAATAAATTTCACACTTCATTCATTTATTGTAACTCTAAACAACGCATTTCGCCACTTCAGAGTAGTTTATAAATATCATCCGAAGTGGCACCTCGACTTGCTAATGACATCACTTCCTGTTCATTCAACGGAATTCTGGGAACTCTGGACTAGACATGCAAATAATACTTCGCCGAGCCCCTGATAGGAGTGACGGAAGTGATGTGTTGAAGCCCCGCCCCCCAAAAAACGTGTTGCTACAGCCTTCGCTTTGTTCACGACGACACGACAACCGAATAAACACAACGACAAAGCCTGAAAAATCCGTCTCTTATTTCGTAATGGATTTCATAATCGATATGAATGCAAGCGTGATTAAAGCTATGAGCACTAGCCCCGGCTTTCATCCTAGCCCCACCCACTGACCTCATCTTTAACCAATTAAAACTCCAGCAGCTTTTCTTACTCATTTCAGATTTCCATGGCAAAAAAATTAAAAAAATGAACCTTGTTCCAATCTGGTGTCAGTGCACCCTTGCCAATGTCCCCTCGCCAAAGTCCCCTAGGTCACATCTTAAGGGATTTCAAACACTCAAAAAAAAAATTGTTCCTCTGTCTAGTGGACTAGTCTTTCCATCATCTAGTGGTCACCATCCTACACTATCAAGTGGATGACATATCTTGGACACTTTCATTACACGTTGCCTCCTATTATATAGTGAACTACACCACCTCTCCTCAATCTAGTGGACTACATTTCCCGTAATCTAGTGATATGAAGTTAGTGTTCATCTATCTAGTGTAAAACAGATACATGAATTTGAGGAGGTCAAGAACTTCTATATCCCCCATCTCCCTATCTAGTGGACTAAATCCTTTAGCACATTATATCTAAATTCTAGAAGACTCACACATCTATTATCTAGTGGACTCGTATCTACAACTTTCTACCTGACTAGATCTTGCATTATCTTGTGGACTACAACTGACACTATCCACTTTACACCTCTCATGTCTAGTCTACATCTCACTATCTAGTGAACTACATCTGCCATAAATTCTTTATTTTTTCCTAAATTTTTATCTTGGCTTCCACTACCTAGGGGACTAGATCAACCACAATCTATAGGACTGAAATCCGTAACAATATAGTGAACTAGATCATGTTCTCCTGGACTAAAGCATCTACTATCTAAAGGAAAGCAAATTCCAATATCTTATTTACCTTCCATAATCTAGTTCTTTCATTATCCAGGGCTCTAAATGGCCTACATCTAGTGGACTTGACCTGCCATCTTCACCCTAAATAAATATATCTATATCTAGTGCACTACATGGTTTAGTGGACTACATCTAGTGGACTCACCTGATATCTATATCACCCTTGGTATAGTGTTATTAATGTATAATAATCATGGAGATGTTAGCCTACCTAGGGGACTACAGCTAGCAAACTACACTACCCACAACCCTATGATATTTAGTCCATAAACATCACTTATAATCTAGTGGCCTAGATTAATTCCAGTTTTGAGGAGTAGACCACATGATCTTAAGCTAGTCCACATTATCTTCTTCACTAAACCACGCATTCTAGCAGACTTCACCTCCCTACACCTCCACAGTTTCCACTCCATAACCATCACCGGTAGGTTTCACTATTTAGGTGACAAGACGCCCACAATATCGAGAACTACACATCCCAATATCTAGTAAACTTGATGACATCTCACACCACCAAGTGGACTACATGCCTATTGGAACATAATGGAGCAAACCCCCACCAATCTATTTTAGATTTTAATCAAGTTAGTGGCCTACACTTTACTTAACTGCAATGTATCTAGTCTACATAACCATTTAGTGGACTAGAGGACTACACATCCAATAACCTAGAGGACTACACATCCTACTATGCAGCCTCTGTTTTTCACTATCTAGTGTTCTTAGTCCTGTAGAAGACGTGAGACAGGTACGGGGAAGTTGACAAGGGCACACTGAAACAGGATGGAGGTGAGAAGGGAATGTTAGCAGTAACGTTTGTATTAAAAAGCAGCATTTGTACAATTAGCCTTATACTACGTGACTAGCATTATGTTGTATGATTAGCGTTACGCTATAGGATTAGTGCTATGTGGTATGATTAGCGTTTTATGCTTAGCATTAGGTTGTTTGATTAGCATTGTGCTGTAGGTGCTCACAGGTACAGGTATGACACCCAGTAGACGAGGTTGAAGAGGCCGAAGGCGGTGGGGAAGAAGATTCGTGCGTACGAGTCGATCTTGGCGACGCGGATGTGCAGGCGGCCGTGGCGCCACGCCCCCGAGCGACAATCCTCAAAGCAGCAGAAGAAGCTCGTGCAGTCTTTTCCGTCCAGACACTCGTAGCCGAACTCCTCGTCACGCTCCTGCATGTGGGTGGCGTTGTTCATCTGGATGGCCGTAGCCGAGCGGGGACGGATATCCACCGTTGGGTTCGGCTTCAGTGGGGAGAAACAACAATGACGTTTATTTCACACACATGCATGGACGCCTCTTATATTAGCACTAATTCTGAGAGAAGTGATGCTAGTGCTGGGCCATGCTAATCACTGATTGTCATATTCATATAGTTAAATTTTACAGTAATGCTAACCACCTCTTTTCCCATGAAACAAATCCATTATAGGTAACATTAGCATTGATCTTAAATAAGCGATCCGAGTAACCATGGCCTGTTTAGCAGAAGGCATTTGCTCAAAATCGTTATAGTTTAAAATAGTTTATCCTAAATCTACCAATTGTGCACTTAAAACCAGCAACACAGCTGTTTCGCATGCTAGCTAACAATAAATGACTTTCTGTATCAATAACTATAAACCGAGGGTAAATTATGAACTGATGTAATTGTGCAGTAAACCTCAGCGTGTGTAGAAATGATAAACTCCAGCTGCTGCAGTTAAAGCTGAAGATATAGAGTTTCATTCTGGTTTGTAAATCTCTCTGCTGTTGCAGTGCTGCAGTAATGAACGCTCAGCTGTAACCTCGCCTCACTCTTGACTCTCGCTAATCGCAGGACGTGACTTTGTCTGTGTCGCTCTTCCACATGTCGCCTTCACTGACATTTAAACGAGACGCTGTGTTTCCTTTAATCTCCTCCACACACGTCCAAAAGGTTCCTCTGATGAAGTGCATCCTTCTGTGGGTTTACACACACCTTACAGAGCTGACCTTTAAAACTCACATGCAATGCATCTTGGGTAAAGCACCAACATAACATTTTAATAAAATATGTGCTAATATTAGCACATGCTATCCTGCAATTATCTTACTGATGGGTTTTTAAAGTTCAAAATAGTTTCAACAATAGGAAAAAATAGCTGTTTGTAAATCTTAAAATTAAAATTATGAAAAAAATGACAATATTAATTTTATATTTATTTATTTATTTATTGCAAAGGACTTCTTGAGGTCCAGCTGCACTACCCTTATGGCCCACCAGGGCTGCACCTGCCACACTTTTAAAAGGAACTGCACTGCATTATACCACATTACTATTCCATACTACACTACGTGCTATACTACACCACAATGCCGTTAATTCAGTTTAATTCAATTGAATTTTATTTGTTAAGCGCTTTTACCAATCGCCATTGTCACAAAGCAGCTTTACAAAATCAAAAGAAATGATTGAAGTTTGTATGGAATGTGAATGTGTATGAATCAAAATGATCAGATTGGAGTATGATGGTGAACTGGTATGTTAAGATGCTCTATACCACACTATTCCATAATACACTAGGTACTCTACTATACTACAGCATGCTGCTGTTATACTATATTACGTTGCACTATACTACACTGTACTACACTATACTGTACTCTACTGTAGAATACCACATGACTCTGGTATACTGTACTATTTGTTACTAGTCTGTAACATACTGTGGTGAACTCTACTGTAGTACACCACACTGCCCTATATTGCATTATACTATGCTGCAGCATACTACGTATACTGTACTTTACTGCATCACACTTCCCTGTTATGCTGTACTAAGTTGTACTACACTATACCATACATATACTGAACTATGCCACACTGCTCTGTATCACTGCACTATACTACACTGTACCACACTATACTCTGATACACTACACTGTACCACACTATACTCTGCTATACTACACTGTACCACACTATACTCTGCTATACTACACTGTACCACACAATACTCTGCTATACTACACTGTATCACACAATACTCTGCTATACTACACTGTACCACACAATACTCTGCTATACTACACTGTACCACACAACACTCTGCTACACTACACTGTACCACACTATACTCTGCTACACTACACTGTACCACACTATACTCTGCTACACTACACTGTACCACACTATACTCTGATACACTACACTGTACCACACTATACTCTGCTATACTACACTGTACCACACAATACTCTGCTATACTACACTGTACCACACAATACTCTGCTATACGACACTGTACCACACAATACTCTGCGATACTACACTGTACCACACTATACTCTGCTATACTACACTGTACCACACAATACTCTGCTATACTACACTGTACCACACTATACTCTGCTACACTACACTGTACCACACTATACTCTGCTACACTACACTGTACCACACTATACTCTGATACACTACACTGTACCACACTATACTCTGCTACACTACACTGTACCACACTATACTCTGCGATACTACACTGTACCACACTATACTCTGCTACACTACACTGTACCACACTATACTCTGCTACACTACACTGTACCACACAATACTCTGCGATACTACACTGTACCACACTATACTCTGCGATACTACACTGTACCACACAATACTCTGCTATACTACACTGTACCACACTATACTCTGCTATACTACACTGTACCACACTATACTCTGCTACACTACACTGTACCACACTATACTCTGATACACTACACTGTACCACACTTTACTCTGCTACACTACACTGTACCACACTATACTCTGCGATACTACACTGTACCACACTATACTCTGCTATACACCACACCGCTCTGTTATACTGTATTAAGTTGCAGTACATACTTTACTGTACTGTACTATACTATGCAGCATCACTATACTACACTACACTACACTCTACTGCATTACACTACACTATAATACCTCTTTTTTACTTTAATATATTATAATACTATATCATGCTTTACTGTACTTACTCCACTACAGAGTAGTTTTGTTTCTGTTGCTTAGTAACTAATGCCATGCATTTTGCCCAGCACCCGGTGCCTGTATAGAGTGTATAAAGTGTATATAGACCCTTAGTGGTGCACTAGTGTGAGATTGAGATCACGGCCTCAGCGCTCTGATCAGGGTAGGTCAGGTCATGTGACTCGCTTCGCAAAGAGCGTGTGCAGAAAAGCAGCAGGGAATAAAGAGCAATAAACACCTGAGACCTGCAGCGTTAACAGCGTGAAATGAGACAACACTGAGAGCGGAGACTCAGGATATGTCTTCTTCTCTCTCTCTATCTCTCTTTTCCACATTTAACTAAAATTACTCACAACACACACCTGATTCTTAAAGTAGACCATATACTTCTTTTAAAGCTTCAAACAAAATAACGAGTTTGTAACGATTAACATTAAGCTGAGATAAGTTAATTTTAACAAAAACAAATAAAAAATATATATGAATCTGACGATATTAAAACTCTAACTGATTATGTAAGTTTTTAAACTAAATAAACAATAATACATTTTTAGTGCTAAAACATATTTCTAATGTTACCTGCTTAAAGAAGAGTTTTATAAAATAAAATTTAAATTCAAATTAAAACATATTAAATCTGAAAGTTGTTTTATGGTGGCAAATTACATTATTTAAAAGCTTGAAATTGAAAATGAATGGATAAAAGTTTTATAAAAGTTATCACTTTCTAAACACAAATTTTAACTAAAGAACGCAATATACTTTTAAAATGAGGTGAAAAAAAAACCTTTAATATCAGTTCTGAAAATGATAAAACTATTTACAAAAAAAGCTATTTCTAATTCTGATTAAAAATGGCAGTGAGTAGTGTAATTAAAACTTTAGGCAAAAATAACTTTGTGAAAGCTAATATACTTCATTTTATTATTTTTTATGAAATTGTATAATTTTTAATCATCAGATGAACTCAATGTCAAATAACTGATATACTCTGGTTTTTCCTTTTCTCTTTTTCTTTATTATTATTAATATTAGTGTAATAGTAGTAGTAGGATGGAGTGTTTCCTTGACCTGAAAGATGTTTATTTACAGAACTGTAATAATTCTCATATTATTTTTTTTAAGCTCATTCGAGTTTAAGTGTTAGCAAGGTTGTCTTTTTCAGGCTGTTAAAGCTCTGCTGACTCCTTATACACGCACGCACACGCACACACACACACAGGTAGGTCAGTAGGTTAGGAAAAAAAGGGGCCACCATCTTTAATTCGCAAAACAATTATGTTAATGAGCTCAAACAGAGGAGTGAATTTTAGCCGCCGTTTTTCAGCCGCTGCTTTTTAGCGCAAGACATTTAGCAGCTATTAGCAGTAGCGTGATGCTAATCGTGCTCGCGCAAGTAAACCTTATTGGTTAGCATGAACAGAGAGACAGTGCACACACACACACACACACACACATGCAAAACCCATAGACAAGCGAAAATACCTTGGAGGGAAAGAGCCGGAGGAGCTTCGGTCCAAACAGGAAGAACAAAAAGAACACATCGAATTAAGGACAAAAAAATAAATAAATAACGAATTCCGACACATGAAGAAAAAAAAACAACAAAAGTGATGGACTCATAAAGAACACATACACACACTCAGCTGCACAGACACAAGAGGTTTAAAACACACACAGGAGGAGGAGCTGAGACTCGACTTGAGGATTTACTCCAAAAATCCACTAAAGTTCAAAAACAAAGTTAAACATCCACCGCATCACACAGCTACGGCGTGAAGATGCTGAGTGTGTGACGCTCGTTTCCTGGAGCGGCTAACAGCAAACAAAAGCTAACAGCATCCAGTTTACAGTAAGCAAGAATAAAGTGAGTACAGTACAGCGGTACCTCGGCAGACGAGTTTAATCCGTCCCAGAGGCGAGTCCTTAAGGAGAAATTTCGTATTGCGTAACGCATTGTCTCAAAGGAAACAATGTAAATGCAGATAATTAGTCCGAGCCGCCCAAAAATATTACTATTACAAAATTACCAAACACTATAAAAAACTTATGTAAATGAAGTAAAATATGAAATAAACAGACATCAAACCTCACTTAACCTAAAACGAAGTTGCTCCATTTTCTTCAGTGCTTCATAATATTCTTGGGTTCTTCACTAAATCTTCCACAAAATGCAAAAAAAAAAAAAACTCCCTTCACTCGGCTTTCCACTGACGAACGACCAGACGTACAGTATGCGCGACCAGCACGGTTGCTTGTATACCGAAAATGCTTCGTATGCCGAGGTACCACTGTATTGAATTATTGTTTTAGGGAAAAAAATGTTTAAATGTAAAAAAAATTACTTTTATTTTAAACAAACAAAAATAAGATAAAACAATGAAAATTTTCAAATTTTTTTAGGTAGTAAAATCTATTTTAATAACAAAAAAAAAAAATTCTAAGCCCACCCCCCATTTACCAAAAAAAAAACAGCATTTATACTATATAATTTTATTATAATTTATTTAAAAATATAAGAAAAAGATTAAACAATAAATACAGCATAAACACTGTAGCATATGATAATAATTATGATGATTGTTTTTCAGCAGGTGGAACGCTGTGGACGTTTACCTTTGCTAATTTAAAATCTGATGTTACGTCAAGGACTAAAATGTTTTAATAAAGCTCTAACTAGCCGTTGTTAAACCATGCACCATTTCCTCACCGGGTTTTTCTTCTTCTTGTCTTTGTTTTTGCTGGGTTTGCGGTTGCTAACGAAGTAGTGCAGCGTCCCATACTCGATCAACGCCGCGAACACGAAGATGAAGCACACGGACACGAAGAGGTCCATAGCTGTCACGTACGAGACTTTGGGCAGGGACTTTCTGGCGATGGTGCTAAGCGTTGTCATGGTGAGCACCGTGGTGATTCCTGCATGAAAACATAGTTAGACTTAGCGCACTTGTTAGCAATAATGTTAATGTGCTAGCATAAAGGATCACTGAGCTGAACTGTGGTCTGTGACTAGCCGTGCTAGTGTCTGCGCGGCACTGAGCTGATCCGCAGACATTCCTGTGCTAGAACAACAGCAACCACGAAGATTAGAGATGTCTTCTGAGGACAAGGGCAGAAGCAATAGTCCACAAATTCCTCAGCCTCTCTCACTAATATTCTGGCTAATCTGCACCTGAATTAACGGCTGATGGAGGCCTGCTGCGCTGTATAATTAATGCCTCATTAAGGTATGCATGAGGAGAGTGTGGCAGGGGAGTGTTCACTGCGAACAACCATCTGCTCCTTCACTGAAAGGACGGAACACCTCTGGGGCTCAAGACCTCCAGTGATAAGCTTAATTAGTAAGTTCCTTTGCTAATAAATTTGCAGTGCGGATGTTTGTGTTTGGGCAAGGTCGTCTCGTTATCAGAATTGCCTCAAGTAAGCAGGGATTACAGATCCACAGCATCAGCGTGTTTAATCTCGGTTTCCCAAAATTCATAAATAAAATAACGCAAATAAATACTTCAACAGAGTGACGGAATTTTTGGTTCAACCTGCAGTGTGTCACTTTGCGCAGGAACTAAAATCTGATAGTGGGGGGGATCTGATGGTGGGCACGGTCTGACGTCTGTCCACATGGCAGACGTCTTGGCAACAATCCCCTTCAGTTTAATCAAACTCTTGTGATGTAGAACACTGAGAGGAAAGCCGGCACTTTCTCATATCACTGTGATTGACAGGGAAAAAAGCAAGCCCTACCCACTCAGACCCCAAGGCCAGCTTTACTTCGTGGGACTCAGACCCCATCTCCGTGTGACAGGAGGCCACTCGGGAGGTTCCTGGGTCCTAAGACCAGACCGTATCTTCTCTCATGTGAAAACTCTTCTAGCAGAAACTAATCGGAAACATGACACTTTAATCGCAGGTTCAACATTGGCATCGACAACCTGACAAGAATGGCGCCGGTTCTGGGTTGGGATCCAGAAACAAGCTGCTCTCTCCAGTGCCCATGGTCTTTCTGTGCCTGGGTCAGTGTGAGAAGTTGGGTTTTGTACTGAGGAACAGAAGTGTAGACATGTTATCAGATCTCCATTTATAGGATTTAGCAGATGCCCTTTTCCAGAGCAAATTACATCGATCTAATTTATACATCTGTCCAGTGGCAGCAGTGGGCTTTAACCATATGACCTTCTAATCAGAAGGCTGAGGTCTACACCCTACTATTATTTTGGTATTCTACAAATGCTAGTTCATTATCATCTTAAGCAAAACCCCTCGCGCTAGCATGGTGATGTACCGTTAGCCTTGCGTCACATTTAAACGTCTCATAAACCCGCTGAAGTGATGGCGATCAGTCAGTGCTAGCAACAGCCATGGTGTGAGGTTCTCACAATAAGTAGGATTTAACGATAAAATCGAAATGACTAAAATATTCACTGGCAATATTTAAAACTAATACAAGGTCTCTGGTACCTAAGGATGTGCGAGCAGGGACGGCATCCTTGTTGATCCAGAAGGAGACCCAGGAGAGGACGACAATCAGGGTGCAGGGGATGTAGGTCTGGATGGTGAAGTAGCCCATTCTCCTGCTCAGGTCGAAGAAGACAGTGAGAACCACATAGTCACCTAGAAATACAGAAAGAAAATGTTGGTCATGCTATTCCAGTCAATCAGCATGCAATAATCTGCTCATGCTAACAGGGAAGATAGGCTCCGCCCACCTAGCAGCACCTTCCATTACACTTGAACACTCAGGTACTGAAGGTTACCAGGAAGCTTTACATCTTTATCTGACCTTCCTCATCATGCTGCTGAACAGTTTGTAGAGAACATCCTGACAAGAACCCGAGTGCTCTTCTACACAACTCAGACACATTTGTAAATATCTCTATGAAGCCCAGGGTTGAAGGTACATCCAGGGGAGGGTTCCACCAGCACCCGAAAAAAAATCTCTTTAAAGTTCAGAAGTAGTTTAAATGTAATCCAATGATCCAGCGGGTCAGTGGGAGGACATCTAAAGTTCCGTGGTGCTCTACTGATGACCCTGTGCTAAGAGCCTAAAATCATCTCAGCCTTCATCATTCATCTTAGGAGAAGGAAAGAGGATACTTTTATCTGACACAATTCATGAGGAGGAAGAAGATGATCAGAGCTCGGGTTGAGAGGTCTCGTTCCGGGATCTCAAATGAGCTCGATGCTGTTCTAAAACAGCAGGATTGTAACTCATGACTTTCTCAGAACTGGATCAGTTTATAGCCAAGACCGAGCAAGATGGAGTCTTACCGCTACATAATTAGAAATAAGAACCAGACCAAATGGTACCAGTTGGAACCACTGAACTTTACTGGAGTCAATTTCATTAACAATAAAACCAAGATTCATATTTCTAAAGCCCCAGGACAAATTTATAACTGTAAGTAAAATATACAGAGGGATACAAAGGGATATATACAGTATGAATTAAAAATCCGTATAGATGCTGTTGTTTATATATATAAGAATTTTTGTTTATTTATTGTTAATATTAAAAAAATTCAGTTGTGTTTAAGAATAAATGTTTTTTATAATTTTAAGCCTTTCAAAACTGCTGCTGTTATATAAAACTAATCAACACCTGATTGTTGTGAAATAATACACTAAATTATTATTATAAATACACCACCTGGCCAAAAATATCATATTTAGTTGGAGTGCCTTTAGCTTAAGTGGTGTCAGATTTGTGTGTGAAACGATTCGTCATGCTCCACCCTTTCACACTCGGGTCAGGAGGAGTCCTGGAGTACGGATACAAGCTGTGTTAGATTAATTAGAGCCCATGTGTGAAAGGAGTCTCCAGTGTCAGCAGTTTGTAACAGACATAGAGCTGAAAGTTTTTTTCCCCGGTCAATGAGTGGCTGTGTCCCAGTCTGGAATATGAGTTTTAGATTGCTGACATTAGCATTTTTTCCAACAAACCAACACCATTAACGACGTCACCGATCATCGATTTTCACGTCGCTGATAGAAATGGAAAAACAGCAGTGTTTCTTGATGCTCTTAAAGACAAAATGTCTGTGTCTATTCTTCCTCTGGCATCTTTTGTGGCGCTAAAATGAAATATTGATCAGGTCTCTCAGCTGTTCTGCTGCTGCCTTCCTTCCTTCCTGCAGATGGAGTGAAGAATAAAAGCTGGGCTGATTTTCTCTCCGAACGCATCTAACATCAAAGCTCTTCCGTGATTTTTTTTTTTAATAAGAACGCAACCGGCGCGACACCTCAAAGCTCGAAGATCTCATCTGTCAGCCGACTTCCTCCTAATAGAACAAATGGTGGCAGTGATATAAAAAAAAATGAATAAAACATTACAACCCTTTCATCTCCACACGCCCACGGCATCGCAGAGTTCTCCGGCTGGATCTTTTCTCTTCCTTACGTTTATTTATTTTTTTATATTTTTTTATATTCTTTTTTTGGTTTGAAGGTGTTTGTGAAGTCTCTGAAGAGCATGAAAGGGAAGTGTTAGCAATGATTCCAGGTGTCAGCGTGATGCGTGCGGCGGACATCCAGTAAACTGTTAGCGTGTTTCTGGCCTCTGAACTCAGGATCAAAAGGTTTAATGGAAAACGTTCAGAGGGAAATGAAATGTCCACAACTCTGCTCGGGATCCGGCTAACGTGGCTAACGAGAAACGGTCTGGCGTGGTAACCGCATCAGTGCTCCATTAAAAGTGTAATATATTCAATTAAACACTTTAAAACGGATTTGGGAAACGCAGAACAAGTGTCTTCTGAGCTCTGACTGCACATCTACTTATTCTATCTTATTTTCTTTTCTCAGCATCTAGTTATCATCCAAATCATCCTGCCAGAAGCTAATCCTCCCGCGGCTTTTTATTAATATATCACATGAATTAAAACAAAATTACACAGAATACTTTTTTTTTATATCAGGAAATAGACATACAGAAGCAGATAAACACGTTTAACAGGAGCGGAGCGTGTTTACCTCCATTACAAATGCTACAATCGATGAACATACATAAATATACATGAACATGCAGTAATCATTTAATCATGGGCTCTTTGTTAATTTACTTATTTAAAAACCGGTACGTTTTAGTTATGTGTGTGTGTGTGATATGTACTGTAAAATATCTTAAAAGAGAGAAGGTGAAAAGAAAAAAAGGAAATGAAATAAATATAAAGGAAGAAAAACAATGCATAATGCTAAATAAAAAACAAGCAAACTAAAAAAAGGGACGAGTAAAATAAAAATACATACTAAGTAAGTAAGTAAATAAATAAATAAATCCCCCAGACATCGAGACTGAGGCTGCTTGTGCAATCCAAACAGGACAGATTTTTTTTCAGCGTATACATTATTTATTCATGCCCTCTCTTTATTCTGCGCTAAAAATCGCTAGTGTGATTTGAAGTCTGCGTTCGGATTGAAGAGGCGAGAGTGAAATATTGAGCACAGCATCCTAATCATGATCATCTTCCTCTTGCCAGCACCGTGGTGGTGGAAATCTTCTCCGGAATAATCTCCTTCCCAGATAGAGTTACACAATGTAATAATAACTCGTTTGCGCGGCTCGTTTATCATCTGCCGCGCTTTAGAACCTGCGGGACTCTCAGGGGGCGAATGGGATTAAGCAAATAACACTCGCTCCTGCCTCCTGCCTCTGCCGCCTCAACCACATTACACCCGTAAATAAGAATTTTCTCTCCAATTTGCAGCGAGGAGCAGGGGCTTATGGGACGGAGCAGAGTGCTGAAACATCACTCCTGATGCCGAGAGTCACTTACTGCTGCCGGCGAATAAACTCAACCACCCATCATTATTATTAGCATTATCGCTAAACTCACAGAGATAACGCCGAGCATTTCACTCTCAGTTCTCCACCTCTGATCACACAAACTGCTTCCTTCCACTTTAAATAGTTTTTAAAATAGATTTGGCAGACATTTACAGCTTTAGAGGTTTAAAGGTAACTTCCTGCTTTCTTCTTCTTCTCCTGCTGCTTTTCCCTCTGATACGGCACTCTGTGATTAGCGTTTATGCATTTATCTCTTTGTTCCCAGAAGAAACCAAAAGAAAAGATAATGAAGTTTTTATTGCTGCACTGCAAAGCATTTTAGCGTATGCGCTATAAAAAGTACAAAACTAATTCATCTACAACACAGCAAGTTTTAAAAACGGTATAAAGGCAATAAAAGATCAGAATCGCTTACAGGAACTAACCAACCAGACCCAACAAATTAAACATGTTTTAAAAGGAAAAAGATCATAAACTAATAAAAAAAAAAACGAGTAGATCATCATCATCATCATCATCAGCTGTGGATGCGTCCCAAACCATATCAGATTAAATCTGTTATAATGTAAACATGACTCATTAACCAAAAACACTGGAGGAGATGGACAGATACACAGCTTGGTAGGGGAAAATGTTCCCAGGACAACATCAGCCTGGAGACTCCACCCTGCTGGAGCAGTGAGCCGCACGCCCTCTCTGGTAGCCTTGGCACTTACTGTAGCACTAATTGAAGCATGGTGGTGGAAGGATTGTGTTGTACAAACAATTTGTATAAGTAAGACTTGAAAGCAGGATAAATGGAAACAAGTCCAGGACAATCTTAGAAGAAAGTCTGCAAGTGGTTTGAGATTGGGGCAGAGCTTCACCTTCAGAAAGGATACACTCAGGGGCAAATCTACATGTGAGTGGAACCTGAAATTGTTACTGTGGTCCAGTAGAAGTCCAGACCTCAAGCTAATTGCGCTCTGTCCAATCTCCCAGAGCTCAAGAATTATGGACAGACACATCAGGATCTAGATGTGCATAGCTGAAATGCTTGTAGCTGTTTCCCCACTTCCAATGACGGGGAGAAAACTTATACAACCTACAAGAGTCTGCTTTTTTAGATTTATGATTTGTGTCAATTAAAAAAAACACAAATACAGACTTTCAAGTATGAAACGTGTGATTTAAATCAAAATCTTATACGAGTCCATGTTAGTTTCATGTGGATGTAGTTCATTGGAGAGGGGGAGGGGGAGTGAATACTTATGCAATGCACTGTAGCTCAAATAAACATCATCAGTGCAGTGTGTGTGTGTGTGTGTGTGTGTGTGTGTGTCCCAAACCAGCCACCCTGTTCACTAAAAGGTCCACACCAAACCCCATCATTAAGATCTTCAGCATCCAGCTGTGACTGTAACATCAAACACATCTGGTTGAGCTCAGGACTCCGGTCACGATCGGGAGAGGAGCGAGTGTACGGACGCTGGAAAGATGATGACGCCAAACGAGCTGCAGAGTAACAAGGACTCGAAGGACATGCTGATTGTTTTGGTTGCCATAGCAATCGTCTTCCTGAGAGAAAGCGGAGCGAGAAGACGAACCAGTCAAGACTGAAATAAAGGGATTAGTGTGTCGGGTTTCAGCTGAAACGAGACGCTGCGGTGCGGATAATTAATCAGCGCTGAGCTTCTGAGAGAAACACCAAGCAAGAAAAAAATATACAAATTCCATATTCTCTACAGAGAGAGCGAGCAGAAGTATTTACCCCCTTGAAAGTTTCAACGTTATGGAGTCATAAAGACTTTTTGTTATTAAATGATAATAAATTAGAAATAAAACACGGCAAGTATTTGCCTGTCTCCAGGGTTAGAGGTTTCGATTCTCTCCTCCACTCTGTGTGTGTGTGTGTGAGTGTGTGTGTGTGCTTTCCCTGTGCTTGGTGGGTTTCTTCAGGGTTCTCTGGTTTCCTCCACAGTACGCTTTGTGTGCCTTTATCCTATGAAGAGTTGGCACCTCATTCAGGTTCGTACCCCACCCTGCTCCCCCGACCCTACACAGAATAAGGTGTAGCACTTTAGATAATAGATAATAAATAGACAGATGGATGGATAGTGTGAAACCTATGAGCTTGGAACCCTTGGCTAAATTATGTGAGCATGTAAAGAGAGAACTAGTCAAATAATTAACCAAGAGAACTCTAAAGAAGCCCAAGAGATCCACAGCTCAACACGAAGAAGCTTTTCACAGGACAACCTCAGACCGTCTCCAACCCCCTGGTTGTTATGGACGAGTGTTGAATCCAGCGTGGACTGATGAAACAGAGATTCTAAAGTGATGTGGTGGTGGTAGCTTCCTGGTTGGTTCTGTCCAGAAATGAAGGTTCTTATTTAAGAAAAATGTGTGTCTCAGAAGAAGAAGAATGGACAATATTAAAGTCTATGATTTTGACATTTTTATGGATTGAGTTATTAATTAAACAAATAAAATATGTAAAAAAAAAAAAACATGATAGTTGTTGAAGTTTTAATGCCGTCTAAGTACTGATCATTCTCTCTCTCTCTCTCTCTCTCTCTCTCTCTCTGTAGGCTGACAGATGGCCGTGTCTTAACCCATAACCAAGGGGTTACATTTCTATTATTCTCCTCCAGATGTGCCCACACTGTTGTCCTCTCATTTCTCCACACATCTACAAACATCTGGCTCCTTATCAGACCTCCTTTATCTTATTTCCAGCAGGAAAATGTCACTACAGTGATGTGTGTGTGTGTGTGTGTGTGTGTGTGTGTGTGTGCGCGGGTGTTTTAAGTGATTTAGAGAGCAGATGGCATGGCTGTGTCCTCGTCCTCCCTCTTACTGTCTCAACTTAATTATTTCTCTGTAAACAGGGCAGTGATTGATGTGGAAGTGATTTACGGTGGCTGTAGACAGAAGAAGAGAGCGCGTGAAAGAGGCTTACAGACGTGTGTGTGAGTGTGTGTGAGTGTTTATAGTCGTTTAAAGCACATGCATGTTTATCAAAACTCTGATGCGAATAAATCAAGTGATATTTAAGTGTAAATAAGTGTGAATATTTAAACATTACTGTAGTTGTGTGTGATGCAGTAAAACATTTGGGAAAAAACTTATAGAGGCCACGCTCCTCCTATTGTGATTGACAGTTACAGAGACCACACCCCTTTACAATGACGGACAGATAAAAAGGCCATGCCTACTTACTATGACCAACAGATACAAAGGCCACACCTACTTCACTATCTGACAGTTACAGGTCACAAACACTACTGACAGATAGACCACGCCCACTTTATGGGCGTGACCAACACTGGATATTGGACACACTCACTTTTCCAACTGACAAATAAACAGACCACACCCTCTTTATTATGACCATTATACACAGACCACACCCACTTTATTGACTGATAAATAGATAGACCACACCCACGTTAAATCACCCAAAATATACAGAAACCACGCCCACTTTGCCTGGCTGCTACAGAGGACAGACTTTTTTTCTTTTTACTGTTAATGACAGATAGGAGCCGCGCCTACCTTACTGTGATAACAAGTACAAGCCACGCCTCCTTCAAGACAACAGACAGGTACAAAGGCGACGCCTCTTTCACTGGTAGAAAGTTTTATGGTTCTTATTAGAAGCCTTCCTAGAAGGACAAACAAAGAACCTCATGGGTTCTAAAATGTCCTGAAATATTGTATAATCTTTATTTAACATGTAATTCAGACAAACTGCATGGAATGGACAGAATAACCTCTGACTTAATGAGACAGGGACACACGATGTGGAACCAGGGTTCTGTTAGTTTTGGTTCAGATAAAGAGTGGAAGAGAGAGAACATTCTTTTTTTCTTTGTGAGGCACTCAGGCTGTGTATGTGTGTGTGTGTGTGTGTTTGTGTGTGTGTGTGTGTGTGTGTGTGTGTATTATGATAACGGATTTAATGACCTGAGAAGGTGCTGACGATATCTGAGATGTTCCTCAGACCCACGAAGGAGAACTGGTAGAGTCTCCATGAGCGGATGTCTCCGACCTCAACAGAACTCCGCTTCCACTTATAAACGATCTCCTCCTTCGGGTAACCGTCTGCGGACAGGAGAGGATCAGAAACACAAACGAAGATCATCATGGATCATCAACATGGATGTCTAACAAGTGCTTTGGAGGTAAAAAGCGTTAAGTTTCTCCTTCCACATAATGAGCTTCAGACTTTGTTTTGAGTCAGTCGGCAATTTTATGGGGAAATATAATAATAATAATAACCTAAAAAAAAAAACACACACCTTGATATTCCCAATAGTTGGACCTCATTCACGCTGCCCTTTTGTCGAGTTAGCTAAATCATTAGCCCTTTTTGTGGTTGCCTAGCAACAGAGTTCCTTCTGTTTGAACAGAATCCTGTTTTGCTTATCCCGAGCCAAAAGTGCAGACGCATCGCCGGTTAGTTAGTGCCCTGAAACGCTCTGCCATTTGTGTTGTTCAGCGTTTAAATGTCGCGTCTCGCACAGAGCCATAATCTTTTTCCCTCCTAATCCTTCTGCTTCGCACTCCAGTCCCGTAGGTGGCGGTACTGGACCCATCATCCTCAAGCTCAAAAATACTTATGAAAGTAAAAAAAGATTTCAAAAGATACTTTTAAAAAAGTGAGAGCATTTGCATAATCAGGTTAATGGAGTAGCTTTAAAGAGTTTAAGTAAGTGTGCGGTTTACACGCTGGACCCACAGAGTTCCCTTTACAGACACGTTTCCTGTAGAAGCATATTCAGTCCACGTGATAGACGACTGAAATCTCTGGATTTCTCGATAAAGCTGGATTATCGAGTCACGCCTGTTGTTCCTCTCTCTCTCTCTCTCTGTAAGGTATACCGAGGGGAAGCTTGTTTGGACCGAGGCCGATCTCCATCCTGCGACATTTATTACAATTATTTCAGCAGATTTGTTTTAGAGGAACTCTGTCAGGAAGATTTCTGTGCAGCTCTTCCCCGTGGTGCTCCATGTGCTCTCTGGCAGTCTCATTAGCATGAAAAAGGTCTCTGATCACCTCTGCTGAGTTACGAGGGACAGAGAGAGAGACAGAGTGGAATAGAGACACAGAGAGAGAGAGAGAGAGAGAGAGACAGAGAGAGAGAAAGAGAGAGAGAGAGAGAGAGAGAGAGAGAGAGAGAGATTTCTGGAACAGCCTGAGCCTGATGGGCTGAAGGGCAGGTGGAGCGGGAATAAAGTGACATTTTCATCATTATGTGTCTGAAGAAAATGTGAAGAAAAGAAAGCAGAAAGAGAGACAGAGAGAGAGAAAGACACACACAATGATAGATAGATAGATGGAGATAAGGGGAGATAGAGAAGGACAGAAAGTGATACCCAGGGCTCTATGAGAGTGTTAAAGAGCCGTGTTTTTGGCACAGAAGGAAAGTGTAAAGAAAAGGAGGAACATTGGAGGAGTGGAGGAGCAGCATATGGCCGCACTTACAGCTCGAGAACTCCAGGGGACAGGAATGCTCATCCATGGGAAAGTTATTCAGTTTAAGCTGGCACTCGGCATCGATGGTCAACCTGCGGACAGAAATAACTCGCACGATTACATCGCTAACACAGGCCAAGATTCATTTCACATTGCAGCACACACACACACACACACACACATACAAAGACTTTTCCAATCTGCAGTGTTAGACCGTTCCCATTATGTGGGCAAAAAGGAGAAATTAACAAACAAGAAATAAAAGCTGCTTTGGCGTTAAGCATTAGCATGAAACTTCAATTAATCCATCATCAGACTGTCCTTATTTTCATTTAAAATGATTAGTGTATTTGTGAAGTATAAATATAAACCGTGTAAAAAGACGGAGGCGCTAATGCGCTGCCTGGTTAATGAGTTTCTTTACAGATACGCTTTCGACGGCATACGATATCCTGTTTCGGGTTAAACCGATAGTTTAAAGCGCCAAGCTTGCTCCGTGCTAACACAGAAACGTGACATCACACGTCAACATGGAGTTTTAATCCCCGCAGCAGACACACACTTCTCACAGTTAAAAGGAAAAGTCTCTACAGTCGACCCATGTCACCTCAGCGTGTACAGGATCCGCCCATCGTTCCATATCCGGAGCATGCGATTGGGCGTGGTAATCCAGTGGGCGTCGGCCTTCTTGGAGTTCCGGAAGAAGGTGTCAGGAATCCAGATCTTTCCCACCATGTTGCTGTTAAGACGCAGGACCTTCATGGTGCTGTTAAACTTCAGGCGTCTGTCGTACCATGTCTGAGCGAAGAAGATGTCGATGGTGTACTCCTGTAGGGGGAGAGGGGCGCAGAGGGAGGGTATGGGGGTGGGGCAGACAGGGACAATGACCATGTCTTTTTTTTTTACTATATTTAAATTTTTATATGTCAATTTATTTCCAAGATATAGTGGAAAAGAAGGGGCATGGTCATGTGACATGCCTACATGCACATCAAAGTAATCAATGTGACCGTGTTCTAGCAGTAACACCTCTCCTGGTTTCTGCACGTGTCTGCAGATCTGAAGCTCATGTGGTTGTTATCATGTGGTTAGCGTGTGTCAGTAACATTACACCAGCGTGGCTCTAATACGAATCGCACGTTTGTGTTCCCTGAGCTGAAAACGGCGAGGTGTAATGCCTGAACCCAGAGCTACAATTACACGCACATTAAAGTTCTTCAGGAAGTTCTGAGAGCGTTTTAACTCGCTCCAAGAGCATCGTGATGGAGCCGGGGAGGTTTCCGAGGCTCTGGAGGGAGTGATTACGGAAATTACCAGAGCAGCGTTTCTCCAATTCAGGTCTCCGTACGTGTCAGTTTACGAGCAGTGAATATCACACCAGATAAAAGCTCTTCTTAAACTCACACACTCCTTCATAAATCATTCCCGGGTGCGTTTACACTCGGAACGCCAGGTGTTCATGGAAATGGTGTTAGTTTGGAAAAATGATGGCCTTCTATGATTGTGCATGGATTTTTATTGTTTTTATGCGGTTGAGTTTAATTCACTTTTTGAATTAAGTAAAGGGAAATAAGACTAGCGGATTAATTTGGACAAAAGAAATGGCGCCCCCTGGAAAAAAATAAAGAGTGCTAGAAAAAGCACATGCCGAGCTTTTATTGTTCAGTTGTCATTTTTGCTCATTTTCATTGTCTTTTATAGAATTTTGTGGGCGTGGCTAACGTGTGTCAATAGCTGATGTTTGGTTGTTGACTTATGATGAATCAAAATACACACAAAAAAGTGAGAAGAAAATCACCCAATAAATTGCAGCGTATGTTTAATGGTTCGAGCAGATGATTGACTTGTAAAATCAAATCATGGTCCAACAAAAATAGATCTGATTACAGGTGTAGAGGTTACTATACAGTAGGGGTGGGAGCCACTCGGGGCCGGCCGATCCCATATCATCATCACGATACCCAGGAGCCAAGTCCATCTGTACTGAAATTCTGTTAGTATTGTGATTTTATAAATATCACGATTCAATGGTCTTTTTTTTTTTAGATTTCATTTCATTTCTTAACAAACTTTACAAACAACCTGCTCCCAGCATCCGCCAGGGCCCGTCAGTGTGTTAATATTTTCCAGTGATTAAGATTACAAAGAAACTGTGACCTTTTTTGCTGCCTTAAATGTAAACATGTAAACTCTGTGGTGAAATCTGGGTTTATTTAGCAGAACCCGTCTTGTGAACAGACCAGAACACATCCGCATGAGAATAAGTGGGATTTTTTAAGCCGTACAGAGTTTCGTCCGTGTTTATCGAGCCTGTGAAAGCGGCCATCTTGACCCTCTGAACCTGAAAATTAAATGTTTAACGGGGCAGTTAATGGGCTCTCGGTTTTAACCATGACGTTTTGTAACTCGCTAACTCCCTCAGGTCGGTCATTATCCCCAGAATATTACTTGGCTCTTCTGGGTTCCGTGTTCTCTGCTCAAAACTGCATCACGACGCTGAGCATATTAAACAGCCAACGGCACACGGTCCAGTGCGGCACTTTATTACTCCTGCACTCCTTTATTTATTTATTTATCTTCTTTTTTTATTGCTTTGTGGAAAACCAGGTTTGCATCATAACGGGGAAAATGAGTAAAAGTGTAGTTCCTTGAGCGGGTCTTTAGTTCAGAGTGTTTACAGGACGTTCCAGTAGAGTAGGTCGGCGTTCCAGAGACCAGATTATTAAACGAACACTAAAAGAACCGTGAAGACCAGATTAATGTTAAACTCCTGACAGGTTCTAAGTTTAAAAAGTAACAGTTTTACACACTCACTTAGTTAACACACATACACACACACACACACACACTTTTAGAAAAAGGCGTCTTTAAGGGTTCTTTGAATTAAAGAAGGAATGTTAGCTTCAAATTTAGATTAATGAAGTCTTGTTAGCTACAAAGTGTTTCTTAGTTTACAATTAATTCAGACTTATTTTCCAATTAAGGGTTCTTAATGGTATCTTACATTTAATCACTGGTTCTTCACTTCCAATGTATACCCACAGAATCTTCTTCATTTAGGAGTTTTAGCTTTCAATCACGGATTTCTTTTATTTAATCCTCAATTAAATGTTTTTAATTTTCCCGTAAAAGATTTAGAGTCCTGTGTTAAACATGGAACGCTTTCTGGCACTCAGGATCACTTACGCATTCTGAACATGTTACAGGTGCATTATAGGGCCGGGCGAGTCCACCAAAGCTCACGCCAGGATTATTGTGATTAAAACTGCAATATTTAACAAATAAATGTATCATTTTTTTAAATTTATTTTTACATGAATTCCTCACTATGTATTAATTAACTGTAATACAGCAGCTTTTATTTTAAATAATCATACAGCTCCTAATTACAATTTAGATTTTTATGTTATTAATTGTGCAGCAGCAGTGTAACATCATTCACACCCGCAGCATGGCTCTGTGTGAGTGTGTGTGTGTGTGTGCTTCCTATCTGGTGGTTTTTGTCACAGTTGCCCTGTGTGTTTAGATTTTTTTTATTTATTTCTATAAATAAAAAGGCGAGGCGGAGAACCAGCCATGTGGTTCTGTATGGAGCTCAGAGCATCAAAGGAAACGAAACTCACTTCAGACGGGACTGAAAAAAAAATCCTCAGAGACACTGAAGACACAAAAATGTTCTAAATCTAAAGATATCTCAAACACACACACAGCCCTCTGTGAGATTTTTGACTTTCTTCTGGAGCCTCTGGGGGGCGCTTTAAGATGAAAGCAATGTTTACAAATTTAAATAAAAACTGGTCCTTGTGTTTTCTTGTTTAGTTGATAAAACGCTGAGTTTAAAAAAAAAATTAAATGTAACATTTTTCCAAATTTAAAATGACTGTTAATTAGATTACATTAAACGTTAGAGAATTAATTAATAAGAAGATAATGTTCAGCTGCATTAGTGATCCTGCTACAGCAGGACATTTTTAATATGAAATATTTAGAACACGGTAACAGTTTGATACCAAAAATGTAATAAGGTTTACCATGCATTCGTTTCCAATAAACTCACTTCCTGTTTATGGTAAAGGGAGGTTAAGAATGTGAACAACATAAAGCAGGAACGTCAAGAACAGTTAGAGTGTTATCATAAAAATTCCATAAACTTAAAGAAAATATTTTGAATTGAAACAACAACAATTGGCTCAGAGGGCTAAGGCACTGAGTTACTGAGCGCAAGGTCGGTGGTTCGATCCCCAGGTCTGCCAGGTTGCCACTGTAGGGCCCTCGAGCAAGGCCCTTAACCCTAACAGCTTCAGGGTCGCCGTATCATCGCTGGGATATGTGAAGAAGAAATTTTCTGATTTCTTTTATTTATATACTCTATGTTTGCATTGATGTGGTGAAATGTTGCAGTTCCTCTATAATCCTACAGGTGGTGCACTCTAAACTATTCACACATTGGTGGGCAGCACAGTGTCCTGTGTAGAGGAAAGTTCAGAAATGTAGTAACATTCAATCAGGATATTTATAAAATTATAATACTAATAGATTGCAATGAAGATTTTTAGCAAAAGATTATTAGCATTACTTTAAGTTAAAATATTTTTTTACATTTTTTAGAATGGACCAGAGGGGGAATATATATATATATATATATATATATATATATATATATATATATATATATATATTTATTTATTTATTTATATACACACACACACACACACACACACACAACACCTATATAAATATATATTCCCCCTCTGGTATATACAGTGAGGTCAATAAGTATTTGATCACCCTGTGATTTTGCAAGTTCTCTTACTTAGAAATCATGGAGGGTCTACAATTTACAGCACAGAATCTAAAAAGAAAAATCCGGAAATCACATTGTATGATTTTTGAACAATTAATTAATTTGTAATAAGTATTTGATCACTTGCTTATCAGACAGATTTCTTCTTCATGACCATGACGTCTTAGTGTATTACTGACGGTAGCCTTGGAAACGATGGTCCCAGCTCTCTTCACGGCATTGACCAGCTCCTCCCGTGTAGTTCTGGGCTGATTCTTCACCATTCTTAGCATCATTGATACCCCATGTATCTACTTAGACTTTGGCTGATTGTGAGGTGCACAGGTGCCTTTATGACGGCTAACGACCTCAAACAGGTGCTACTAATTTAGAATCATGAGCAGAGTGTAGCTGGACTATTTAAAAGCAGAATAACAGGTAACCCTAACCCTAACCCTGGGTCAGAAATCTGGCTGATAAGCAAGTGATCAAATACTTATTCGACACAGTAATTCACAAATAAATTGTTAAAAAATCATACAATGTGATTTCCGGATTATTCTTTTTAGATTCTGTCTCTCACAGTGGAAATACACCTATGCTGAAAATTGTAGACCCTCCATGATTTCTAAGTAAGAGAACTTTTAAAATCACAGGGTGATCAAATACTTATTGACCTCACTGTATATATATCAGTACATACATATTTTGTGATCTTTTTTTATTTGTTTGCTAATATATATTAGCAAACAAATGAAAAAAGATCACAAAAAAATAAAAAGGCAAAAGATTCTGTCATAAAATCTAAAAATCACTGATATTACATTTGTATTCAAACTGAATTAATATTAGTAAAACATTGTTCATTACCAACTACATACATTAATGTTAAAACATGTGCTAATGCAATAAGAGAGAAAGTGCCCGGGTTTATTTTAAACATAGAATAAAACTTTATCTTCTTCCTGACTGTGTCGATTAATTTAATTATAGCAACTGCTAACAACTAGCGGTGTCTTTATCTGCTATTTATATCCGTCTGTTTAATTCCTGATCTGCGTCTCCAAAATAGAAGCGAGCTGAGTGGATTATGAAAGTCGGGTCTCAATTAGTCTGGTGTGAGTCATGAGATGGAATGAGATGGAATCGATTCAAATCCAGGAAGGTATAAGAGAGTGATAAACATCAAGGAGGTTCCATATACCAAGCCCTGAGGCACGCCTTTAAACCCTCTCAGTGATTCAGCTCATCATCTCTAAGCACAGCGAGGTTCTGTTAGCGTTTTATCCCTGAGTGCCAGAGTCTATACTGTACAGAAATGCCAACATCAAAGCACAATGGCGTATGTAATTGAATGTAAATCTAATTCCCCCTGAGAGAGAACGAGAAACGTTAACCACACTTTAATTGGCATCAAGATTACAGTGCTAGGTGTTTTTTACCCCTAAGGGAAATCACTTACCATGTTGATTGCGTTTACAGGGCCGATGCTATTAACAAACATGTCCGTTTGGATCACAGTGGGTTTGACTGGAGAGAGAGAGAGGGAGAGAGAGAGCAAAATTAGTTGTTATATAAGAACCATTAAGACCTTTACCAGTCTAATTATTATTTATCTACTAGAATTTATTTTAAATGTACTGTACATTAATCATTTAACATTCCAGGTACAAGGCCACTGCGCCAAACAAAATATGACTGAAAATAAAAAAAGTTGTACAAGCATAAGATGTTACTATGTTTTAGAAGAGTCACATTATTATCCTGTATCAAGCAAAGACAACAACTAAGGAGATAAAGCTAAAATGGCTGGAATTGGGCTAAGAGCTGTCTAACACAATATTAAACCCTGGAAACTCGGAGCTGAAGTCAGACTTCACTGACGAAGATCATGAATAAGTGTAATGGAAGATCACGTAAACCCTTGATTAAGTTGCACTATTCAAGAACTTACAGGATTGGGACTAAATCGTTGTGGACGTGCTGGAGAGGATGTTAAAGAGAGGTTAAACTCTCCCATTACTGATACAAGATCTGAGCCAAAAACATATGCAACTCTGGATTAAGGTAAATGTTGTGATGTTGTATAAGTTTGTAGACACAATGCCACTCTGAATGCACGCCGCAATCTAAGCTAAGTAACCATTACACTGTGACGAAGACCATGAGGGTCCCACTGTGTCCTAAAATAGTGAAGAATGCAGGAGGAACAGGGTAAAATTGGAAAATGTGCATTCATCAAGTTCACACTAGTTCCTAGCTGTGTCCCTGTCAGGTTCTCAGTCCATCCATTATGTTGTCTCTAATGTCCTATCACGCACATGATCACACGCTTACCTGTTATTACCATGTCTGATCAGACCCAGCCTCATATCACGTGCTTGCTACATTGTCGTTGCGTCCGGTGGGTTGGTATCAATACCAGGAAACAAACAGTGCTTTTCATCATGAAGTGATGGTGTAAAGAACCGGATCCAGTATTTATATTAAACACTCTTAACGTGACATAGACACGCTGATAGCCCGCTGCATGAATGGCGTCCACCCTTTCCCGTCCACGCCATGCTTGTGGTAGGCCAGTGATGTCCCTAGGAGGTGTTGGTTATGCCGTTAACTGCTCAATGTTGTTGTTATTACGTCCTTATTAAGTTTACGTCCTTACCAGTCTTTTAAAGAATGTGTCCAAAAACGACAAGGAGAGAACATCTTCCCTCCAAGTTCTTTGCGTTCACCCATTTTTTTTTTACTTTTTTTTTTGCAGATGTAGTTTCAATCTTAGTGAGATGGAGCCTAAAAACGGTGGAGTGAAATATTTTAGTATTGGTAATCATTATAAATTATTATTATTAATATTACTTTAACAGTATATTTAAAACAGCTTTTACCATGTTTCATATCTTCAATGCTAAACAATGCTAGTACTATTATAATTTTAAATAATACCCAGAATGCACTAGTAATTGTCTTTGTGAACAGTATTAGATATTTTCGGTTAAAACTCAGTCATGACGTCAGATGATGAGATTATTATATTATAGATGTGTTATATTTCATTGTTCCTCCTTCATATTACATAAAACAATTAAATTCCATGGCTTTCTGCCCTGGGGCGCAACTCTGCAGCGGCACAGCGTTAGCATGCTGCTGTAGCGAATAAATTCCTGGTCATAAAGGCAAGCCGTGACATTATGGGGGATGTCAGTGTTAATATGGTGGCTGGTCGGGCAGATTGGTGTCACAGCGAGTGCACATCTTCATCGTTCCCCTGCAGTCCACTCGCTTCATCCTCACCACATCACAAATCCACAGAAGCAGCCAGACGCTGGATATATAGGACACGCGCAGAAAGGACAAACCTTTGCTTTATATAATAACAGTGTGTGTTAAATTATAATCTACATAACATACAGGTCACCTGACATGGACAGTAGTGGGAGTGTTTATTTAGGAAAGTCTATCCTTCGATCAGCTACAGTGTTCTAGTATGTGTTTCCGAAACAATGAGAAATGAATCAATTATTCAGCAGAGAACAGAGACAGTGGGCTGAGGTACTCCTGCTAGAGGTTTGTCTTATTACAGTGTAATGTTTACCCGGGTATTAATAATTTACACTGTATTACTGTTACAGTTATGTCGACAACTTGGGCTAAAAAGCTAAGGCGGTATTTACAGGAGCAGGTTCAGGTTACATGTCTGACTAGTTGCTGTGACAGAGCTGCTGAGTTCTGGCTCCTGATTGGTCAGAAGGTGATTAATTTAACAGTAACAGTAGTTCACCTCTGACACTAGTGCAGCTGAAAATCTGAACATAATCAGAGATAAAAGCCATCTGCAGATTTACACTTGGTGAAAAGATTTTTCTCAGACACTGTTTTTTATATACAAACTATTTTTGTTACATTGTAGCATATGTTTCATTCTAAAGCATTAAATGTATGTTTTTTGCAAAACACGACACCAAGTGACCATATTACACATCAAAATACAACATATCCATATGGTCAGTGACATTGCTGCTTCCTGTCACATGATCAGTGAAGTGAGACTGGTGGCTGGGCAAAACAGTAACTAGCATGAGAAACTAAATAAGTTTGATGGATTTTTGGAAAATGTTGAAGTCAAGAAGACGAAGACGGAGGTTAGTGTCACTGCATTTTCCCCAGCAGTCATGGACTTCTGTAATAATTCATGCACTAAATACTGAAATCGAAGGATCCAAGTGCAGAGCGCGAGTTGGAAAGCTTTGGTTGCTTTGTGGTGAGATGAGGTGATTTTGCCGGTTTGTATGGCGGAGGCGCGGCACGAGTTTGGCAAAGAAGCGCAGAAGTGCAGGGTCAGCACGAGTTGAATGATGGTGTTTCCGCAGAGATAAATCGTGGTTTTAGACAGGCGAGGTTCAAAACCAAAGCATCAAAAAAAATCCAGAATCCAGAATCTTGGCCGAGAAACGAGATCAAAAGTCATGAGCCAAAAAAAAAATCCAAGTGAGAAAAGAGTCCAGAGTGAGAAACGTGAGCGTCACGATCCGAGGCAAGATTTCTGGAATACTGGGCATGAAGACACGCAATAATCTGGTGGAGAATGGATGTTTCATGGTGTGTTTAAATAGGGCGAGATGATGAACTGAGATTAGGAACAGGTGCGCGCGGAGCGGCACATGAGGCGACAAAAAGAAAGGAACAAAGAGGAGTGAAATGAAGCAGGGGCGCAGGTGACCATGACTTTGCTTGAGACGGGGCGTGACCTGGCGTGTAGTGACAGAAGCTCGAAGGGGCTGAGGCTGATGATGCTGTAAACTAAAGTTTCTGCACTATTTATAACCTCATTCTCATTATATTTAACAATTATTGTAATATAATTAAAATACAAAAAAAGATCTACACGTATTCCTTTAATCTAATTTGCCAACTCTACTTTCTGTTTGACTCGATACAGAATCACAATCAAAGCGTGACTGTTAGAGGCTGTAATCAACAAACATTATTTGTAAGAACTCTGACACACAGACACAAAGCGAGGTCTTATGGAAAAAGGGTTTTAGTTTTAGTTAGAAAAGAAGGAAAAGAGAAGGGGACTGGGCAGGGAAGTAATGAGTGTTGCTCGTGCTGGTCCAGGCGGTGCCCAGGTGGCAGAGGGGCACACAGCTGGTGAGTGCTAGCAGTGATGAAGTTTGGGCAGCGGCTCTTGCCGGCCCTTCAATGCAGATGCCCATCACAGGTTCACGCCGTGACATATTACTATTATTATAACTATTATTATTATTTTTAGTGTGATTATTATTGTATGCAATAATAAAGTGCATATATAATTATCCATGAACACAACTGCAAGTAGATTTATTAATTGGGACAAAACTGTTGGAAGTGGAGTTACAGCATTTTGATGAATTCCACAAAATATACACTGGTATACAGTCTGCAAAAATACAGTGGGGCAAAAAAGTATTTATTCAGCCACCGATTGTGCAAGTTCTCCTACTTAAAAAGATGAGAGAGGCCTGTAATCTTCATCATAGGTATACCTCAACTATGAGAGACAACATAAGAAAAAAAAATCCAGAAAATCACCTTGTAAGATTTTTAAGAAAATTTATTTGCAAATTATGGTGGAAAATAAGTATTTGTTCACCTACAAACAAGAAAGATTTCTGTCTCTCACAGACCCGTAACTTCTTCTCTAAGAGGCTCCTCTGTCCTCCACTCGCTACCTGCATTAATAGCATTTATTATCAGTATAAAAGACACCTGTCCACCACCTCAAACAGTCACACTCCAAACTCCACTACGGCCAAGACCAAAGAGCCGTCAAAGGACACCAGAAACAAAATTGTAGACCTGCACCAGGCTGGGAAGACTCTGAAATAGGTAAGCAGCTTGGTGTGAAGAAATCAACTGTGGGAGTAGTTATTAGAAAATGGAAGACGTACAAGACCACTGATAATCTCCCTCGATCTGGGGCTCCACACAAGATCTCACCCATGGGGTCAAAGTGATCACAAGAACTGTGAGCAAAAATCCCAGAACCACACGGGGGACCTAGTGAATGACCTGCAGAGAGCTGGGACCAAAGTAACAAAGGCTACCATCAGTAACACTCTGCGCCGCCAGGGACTTAAATCCTGCAGTGCCAGCTATGTTTCCCTGCTTAAGCCAGTACATGTCCAGGCCTGTCTGAGGTTTGCTAGAGAGCATTTGGATGATTCAGAAGAGGACTGGGAGAATGTCATATGGTCAGATGAAACCAAAACAGAACTTTGTGCTTGGAGGAGAAAGAATGCTAAGTTGCATCCATAGAACACCATACCTACTGTGAAGCATGGGGATGGAAACATCACGCTTTGGGGCTGTTTTTCTGCAAAGGGGTCAGGACGATTCATCCGTGTAATGGAAAGAATGAATGGGGCCGTGTATCGTGAGATTCTGAATGAAAACCTCCTTCCATCAGCAAGGGCATTGAAGATGAAACATGGTTGGGTCTTTCAGCATGGACAATGATCCCAATCACACCGCCCGGGCAACAAGGGAGTGGCTTCGTATGAAGCATTTCAAGGTCCTGAAGTGGCCTAGCCAGTCTCCGGATCTCAACCCCATAGAAAATCTTCGGAGAGAGTTGAAAGTCCGTGTTGTCCAGCGACAGCCCCAAAACATCACTGCTCTAGAGGAGATCTGCATGGAGGAACGGGACAAAATACCAGCAACAGTGTGTGAAAACCTGGTGAAGACTTACAGAAAACTTTGACCTCTGTCACTGCCAACAAAGGGAAATATATAACAAAGTAATGAAATGAAATTTTGTTATTGACCAAATACTTATTTTGCACCATAATGTGCAAATAAAATCTTCAAAAATGTGATTTTCTAGATTTTTGTTTCTTATGTTGTCTCTCATAGTTGAGGTATACCTATGATGAAAATTACAGGCCTCTCTCATCTTTTTAAGTGGGAGAACTTGCACAATTGGTGGCTAAATAAATACTTTTTTGCCACATTATAACTCACACTGTTTGGACATCTTTTTAACGTGTGCTTTTTAACAGCTTTGTGACTTTTAAGTGTTAAAACGTGCACAATATATTTTCTATCAGTGTGAAATACTTTATGCTTCTTTGGATTTATCTCATTTTGCTCTCAAACCCATTGTTAAGAATTAATGTGTTTGTTTTAACATGTTATTGTTTTTATAGAAACCAATCATAGACAGATGAACTAATCACATGAATAGTGGATATGGGAAAGTTTTGTTTCACTGAGAATAAATGTAACAATAAACAGATATAAATTACGACATGCCATGTAGGAGGAATTCATCATATTGTGACCTGATGTTAAAGCCGCACCGTTCACTCAGCACTAGTGACACGTGTCTCTTTGGCACTCGTGTCAGTTTCCCTGTGATTCGCGTATCTGCCAAAACACACGTTAGCGTTTGTCCGAACTCTGTAATGACACACTGGAACAAAAAACCTAATCAGGCCCAAACTGCACTTTCACCTCATACAATGCATGGCAGCATTCTGCATGACCATTCCTTTGAACCTTTTTTTTAATGAACACACACACACACACAATACAGTACATTTCCTATAGAGCTCTCAGTGATAAAAACCTTAACATTCACACTGAACATGATAAAGTGTGTCAGACAAAACTTTCTGGAGGCAGAGCATTCCCTAAAGGATTGTGGTTCACACTGCGCACGCACACACACACACACACACACACACACACACACAAAAGACTGCAGTTGCATAAATATTGCATGAGGCACACAATCGTCTCGAGCCGGATTATACCGCAGTCCGTGCTCTTCTCCTTCAAGTGCTTCAAGCAGCAGGAGAATTCTTTTTTAAAGATGAGAAGAGCCAAACATAGAACCCTGAGGCTTTCCTTAAAAACCCTCCTGTACTCAGTGTGAGCTTTACCCGCACTCACTGCTCGAATAGAGCACACGGAATTGGGGATCATGTGTAACGCCGCCATTTCTTTGTGCAGCTTCATGATGGTTCTCCCAGGAGAGGATCATGACATCATGATGTCGTCTGCTGAATATCTGGAGCGCTAACGCATCTTAAATGTGCTGTCGTGACACTGTGGGAGTTACAGTTCAATCATCTGCCTGCATACAGCATAGGGGACTAAAAATAGAGCATTTCTGCAAGCTGTGAAATTTATAGAAGGGATTTATAGACTGGAGTGTCAGGAGTGTGTGAATGATATCAGCACGTGGCGCTCTGATGGGGGAGGGGGGGTGTGCCGATATCTGTCAGAGCTGAAGGATATTTATTAGGGAATATAAATTCATTATTCATCAACAGACAGATAGGAAACGAAAGGTGTGTATGAGGACCGGATGGATCAGTGACGGCTGACGTCTGGAGCTCATGTTCATCACCGCGTGCTGGGGTTCCTCTCTGAGCTTCTCTGCTGTTGCTTTAGAGCAGACCCTTCAGTCGCTGTTCGGATTGGTCTTCAGTGAAAAGCAGCTCAGGTCAGGTGACCGACTCCACCCTTTAACAACACTCCAGGTCTTTGCCTTGGGCTGCTTTTGCGCTGTGTTTTGGCCTGTCATCCATCTGTACTGTGAAGCTCCATCAGTCCAATCAGTTCTGCAGCATTTGAGTGAATCTGAGCAGAAAGTAGATACACACAAGACTCCATCCTGCTGCTTCTGTCAGCCATCACATCTTCAAGAAACACTGGTGACACAGACCCACTGAAACCGCCTCCACCATGTCTGATGATGATGACGTGGTGCGCTCTGCCCTTTCTTTTCTTCTCCATGTTCCTCTCTTCCAGTCATACTGAGCAAAGTTCATCTTTAGATCTGAGCAGGGTTTTTTAGAGGATTTTGATCAACTCTACTCGTCAAGAGACAGGTGTTCCTGTTCCTGAGAGCTCCCAGTGCTCTGCATCGAGCTAAAACCTCTGTATTTACACTCATAAACTTGATTGACTGTAGACTTTGTCCAGAGTATTCCTGACTCGGCAAAATGTTGTGAAGGAAAAAATGCTGTGATCCACCGCTTCCATGTAGATGAACAGCTACATGTAGATTTATCATTCAGAATCATCTCCTGAGCTGATCAGTCCGCCGTGGTTTGGTTATATTTAATGGTTTAAAAATACTGCATGCAGTTAGATAAGAATAATAACCGTGTGGGTGGGGTTTAGAACAGTCCCACGTACATGTCTGGTCGAGATCGGTTAGGAACTGGAGTGAGGTAGCTGAGGTTGAGCAACGGTCAGTGTCAGAACTGTGGGTTAGGCCACGCCCATTTGAGATAGAGCCATATTACATCACTAATGTACATCTTTGAGAACTCATGGTGAACACACTGGAGCAAAGCGACTGCATTGAACTACATGTTTAAAAATAAACACACCCCTGTTCTAGGCTCACAGTTTGGACATTTTCTCCACTAAAGCTTGACTTGTTTTTTTCACTACATGTGTATATTGTCAGTTTTAGGCAGGGAGTGTAACATGGGATTTGGTACTCTAACACATTCTTTGGGAGTCTCTGAAAAAATTTACTGCACTTAAATAGCATCTGGTCTATAAGTTGGTGTCTTTATCATGGAATAAATGTTGGTCTGAGTGAGAAAACAGCATTCAGTGTCCTCATACTATATGAGCTAACCTACTGTTTCATAAAAACTCTTTGCTGATTTTGATGCACAACAGTGAGAAACCCATGTTAATGCTGGTGAGTGACGTCACCAAATAAAAAGATGAGAGCAAAAAAAAAACATCTATTTATCAGAGGGCAAAAAAGCCTAAGCTGTGTGGTCTAACAGAGATACACTGCGCTGCAGGAAACACGAAAAAGATGTGTGTATGTGACTGCTTTGAAAACAAACACAAGATCCAGACG
Organism: Clarias gariepinus; assembly: GCF_024256425.1. NCBI lineage: Eukaryota > Metazoa > Chordata > Actinopteri > Siluriformes > Clariidae > Clarias > Clarias gariepinus. The sequence continues at coordinate 29,453,223 of NC_071118.1, read as the reverse complement.
ATTTTTGGATGATTTGGGGACGAGTGTTACTCGTGTCCCCTGAAATAAATGCTGCGTCTGGCTTTGATTGATTTTTACATCCAGCGCAGAACACATGATCAGAACCAAGCCTAAACGTTGACGTTGCCGCGAAAGTTTGCGTTTGTGTTAGCGTTTAAATTACATACTTTTTTTCATTTATACAATAATAATATTAATAGCAACTAGTTTTTACATCTCACACTATTTGGCTTCGCCTTTTTCTGCGCTTTTTGGAGAACGCGCGAGTTTCTTTTTCTAAAACAACAAACGGAATTCAGCTCCAAACAACTACAACTCCGACTCAGGTACGTTATCATGTCCAATATTCAGCTTGTTCAGTGTGTAGAGTGCAGGATGTTTAGACATTCTTCCTCCGTCGTTAGCGGTAATTTTATTTGTGATAGGTGTGTGTTAGTGAGCACTCTGACGGAGAAGATATCAGCGTTAGAGGAGCGCATCCAGACTTTAGAGAGGGTTAGAGAGCGCGAGAGCAGTGTTATTCCTGTAGCGGACAGTCTGGGTGCCACAGGCGGAGATAACCAGCCCCCGACTCCGGCATTAGAGCCCTCACAGCGGGGCGAGTGGGTGACGACTCGGCGGCATACTCGTTCAGCCAAAGCTAACGCTAAGGCTAGCCCACCGGAGCACACCTCTTCTGCGCTTCACGTGTCCAACAGGTTTGCTCTCCTCAGTGATGCACCCGCTGAGAAACCTGAAAGAGCTCTGGTTATAGGAGACTCTATACTGAGACACGTGAAATTAGCTAGACCTTTAGGGGCGCCAGCGGCAGTGGTTAGGTGTATCCCGGGAGCCAGAGCACCGGACATAGCAGGTAATCTTAGGGCTCTAGGACAGCACAGGTTCTCTAAGACAGTGGTACATGCTGGAGCTAACGATATACGCCTTCGTCAGTCAGAGGTTAGTAAGAATAACTTTATAGAGGTGTTTAAATTAGCGAAGGCGATGTCCGATGGAGTAGTATGCTCTGGTCCCATCCCAATGAGACATGGTGACATAACTTACAGCAGGTTATGGTCGCTGAACCGCTGGATGTCCAGGTGGTGCTCCGAAAACAACGTGGGCTTTATTGATAATTGGAAGACCTTTGAGGGCAAAGCTGGCCTGTTAGGGCGGGACGGTGTCCATCCCACTCGGGAAGGTGCTGCTCTCATTTCCTGTAGTATAGCTCATAGTCTCAGAAAAGGCCTAGTTAATCGGTGACAATCCAGAGCCCAGGCCAGGGAGCAGACAGACAGGCTAAACCAACCGTCTGCTAGCTGCATAGAGTCGTCACTCAGGGTTCACTCTATTGAGACTGTGTCTGTTCCCCGAGCTAAAAACAAAATTAGAAAGACTCAGAAAGTCTGTTTTAGTAATTTAATTAGCATAAAGACCACAAACTTGGATCAGACTGAATGCGCAGCCGGCACCTCTGATTTGAAGCTAGGACTGTTAAATATTAGATCTCTCGCATCTAAAGCAGTTATAGTTAATGAAATTATCACAGATCAGGAGTTTGATATACTCTGTTTAACAGAAACCTGGATTAAACAGGACGAGTATGTAGCTCTAAATGAAGCTAGTCCTCCTGGATACAGCTACATACACCAGCCTCGGTTAACTGGTAGAGGAGGAGGCGTCGCAGTTATTCACAATGATAATTTGACTATTGTACAAAAACACAGACACAAATTTAATTCATTTGAAATTCTTTATAGTAACATAAGTGTATTTAACTATATTAAGTCAGCTCAGTCGATCCCGCTAATTGTCATTTACAGACCTCCAGGGCCGTACTCGGAATTTCTTAGTGAATTTGCAGATTTCCTCTCAAACCTAGTCGTTTCTGTAGACAAAGTGTTAATTGCTGGAGATTTTAATATTCATTTTGAAAACCCAGAAGACCCTCTGAGAACTGCATTTATGTCCATACTGGACTCGGTAGGAGTAAATCAGTGTGTAGTAGGACCCACTCATAAAGCAGGTCACACTTTAGATTTAATAATATTATTCGGATTAAGTATAAGAAATTTATTCACAATACCACTATCTGAAGTTATCTCAGATCACTATCTTGTCTCAATTCAAGTGTGTCACAATAATAATGTACACACAGCGCCGCGCTACCGTATAAAACGTACATTCACATCAACTACCAAACAGAGTTTTATCAGTAATCTCCCAGAGTTCCCAACTACGATTAGATCACCGTCTGACCCCACAGAACTCGATCAGGCGACTGAATATTTAGAGTCGACATTTCGCTATACCCTAGATAATGTAGCTCCAGTCAAAAGAAAAATTATTAGAGATAAAAAACTTGCTCCCTGGTATAACGATCACACGCGCACTTTAAAACAGACCGCTCGGAAATTAGAACGTAAATGGCGTCAAACTAAATTACTAGTATTTCAAATAGCATGGAAGGAGAGCATCCTGAACTATAGAAAAGCTCTTAGTGTAGCTAGATCAACATATCTCTCCACTCTTATAGAAAATAACAAAAATAATCCTAGATTCTTATTTAATGCTGTAGCCAAATTAACCAGAAATAAGACCACTGCAGAAATCTCCACAACAACATCATGCAATAGTGAGGACTTCATGAACTTTTTTAATAATAAAATTGTAAATATTAGGCATAAAATTGAGGCTTTGAAACCGAACAATGTAATTGATGCAGATGTTAATCTAGCCATGTCAGACCAAAACCTAGAATACTTTACTCCCCTTGAAGAGAATGAACTAATTTCACTAATCTCTTCTGCAAATTCATCAACCTGTATATTAGATCCTGTACCGACACATTTCCTTAAACAGATAGTACCAGCAATAACAGAACCCCTGTTGAGAATAATTAATTCTTCACTCAGCATTGGTTATGTTCCAAAATCTTTTAAATTAGCAGTTATCAAACCAATAATTAAGAAACCTGACCTCGACCCCTGTCAGCTGTCCAGTTACAGACCAATATCAAACCTCCCCTTTATCTCTAAGATCCTGGAAAAGATAGTAGCGGAGCAGCTATGCTCATATATACATAGAAATGGCATACATGAACTGTATCAGTCAGGATTTAGGCCTCATCACAGTACAGAGACAGCGCTCGTTAAAGTAGTAAATGACATTCTATTGGCCTCTGATCAGGGTTGTGTAACTATGCTTGTATTACTTGACCTCAGTGCAGCTTTTGACACCGTTGATCATAATATTCTTCTTCACAGATTAGAAAATGTAGTGGGAATTAAGGGTACAGCCCTCTCCTGGCTCAGATCCTATCTGACCCATCGTTATCAGTATGTAGACTTAAATGGTGATTATTCTGCATGTTCTCTAGTGGAGTTTGGCGTTCCGCTGGGTTCAGTTTTAGGTCCACTGCTTTTTTTCCTTTACATGCTTCCTCTGGGCAACATAATCCGTAAGCATGGTATTAGTTTTCATTGTTATGCTGACGATACACAGTTATATGTCTCAGCAAAACCTGATGAGAAAAAACAGCTTACTAAAATTGAGCAATGTGTGCAGGACATAAGAAATTGGATGCTAATTAACTTCCTTCTGCTAAATCCGGATAAGACAGAAGTTCTAGTCATAGGACCGCATACAGCTAGGAGTAAAATTTTAGATCATACCGTAACTTTAGATGGCCTTTCTGTTCCATCAAATGCAACAGTGAAAGACCTTGGTGTGATTATTGATTCCAGCCTTTCATTTGAAGCACATGTAGATAATATTACCAGGATAGCATTCTTTCACCTCAGAAATATTGCCAGAATAAGAAATTTATTGTCGCTAAACGACGCAGAAAAACTAGTTCATGCTTTTATCACCTCTAGGTTGGACTATTGTAATGCCTTACTGTCTGGTTGTTCAGCTAGATGCATAAATAAGCTTCAGCTAGTCCAAAATGCAGCAGCGAGAGTCCTCACCAGAACCAGAAGATATGAGCACATCACCCCTATCTTATCTTCACTCCATTGGCTCCCTGTGAAATTTCGCATTGATTTTAAAATACTACTCTTGACATATAAAGCATTAAATGGTCTCGCGCCGCAGTACCTGAGCGAAATGCTAGTGTCTTACGATCCGCCACGCCTACTTCGATCAAAGTATGCAGGCTGCTTGTCAGTACCGCGTATTATGAAAAATACAGCTGGGGGCAGAGCTTTTTCTTACAAAGCCCCAAAGTTATGGAATAGTCTTCCAAATAGTGTTCGGACTCAGACACAGTCTCAGTGTTTAAGTCCAGGCTAAAAACCTATTTATTTAGCCAAGCATTTTTATAAATAGATTTGCCATAGGTAAAGGAGCAGATCTGGGGGACTCATGGACGTAGAGTATTATGGTGAACTGGTATGTTTGGATGCTGTCTTCCTCACTCTCATTGATCACTCAGGTTTGTTGACGGTGAGGTGATTGGTCGCTTTACATCTCAGTTCCCCCTCATGTTTGTGTTTCCTTCTGGCTCCTCCCTTTTAGTTATGATGTCATAGTTAGTCCTGCCGGAGTCTCTGCTTGCACTCTACAGTTAATATACATTCACATTATACATTGTGTGACTGTGACTATACCTAACTGCCATCTCTCCTCTTCTTCTCTTTCCCCCCCTCTTTCTCTTTCCTCTCTCCTCCTGTCTCCACCTTTCACTCTTTCTCTCTCTCTCTGTCGAGCTACACATGTCGTTCCTGAGCTGCCAGTGATCCAGACTCCCTCTGCCCTCCGGACCTGTCTGACCCATCCTGGTGCCCCGCTTCTGGCTGAAGATCTCGTCACATGGATGCCCCGTGTGTCTCTCTGGGATGCGTCTGGTGTCTGGGAATGATTCTCTCTACCTAGAAAATGGTTCTGGCCTTGACTGGTGTTGGCAACTGTTTCTCTGGGGACTTGACAGTTCGATAGTTCATGACTGGAACTTCTTACAAGTCTACCTGGGTCTTCAATAACTACCTGGACTCCATATTAACATCAATTAACATCAGCTATTATAGCTGAACTGCCTCCCACCCTACACACTGTATAAATGCAGATCATTTACTCTTTCTGTTTCACCCAAATGAGGATGGGTTCCCTGTTGAGTCTGGTTCCTCTCAAGGTTTCTTCCTATTACCATCTCAGGGAGTTTTTCCTTGCCACTGTCGCCCTCGGCTTGCTCACCAGGGACAAACTGACCATTTTGATTCATACAAATTCACATTTCATACAAACTTAAATAATTCTTTTGATTGTGTAAAGCTGCTTTGCGGCAATGAAAATTGCTAAAAGCGCTATACAAATAAAATTGAATTGAATTGAATTAAACACTCACCTCCTATATCCGGCCTCAGCTTATTGTCGTATCCGTCTAGTAAATTGTTGAGGATGTGCGTGACGTCGCTCTCGTACACCTTCGGGGTCAACACCCAGGTTTTGTTTGTCACTTCGTCATCATCATTTTCTGTTTGAAGCGAACTGGGGATAAAAGAGAGAGAAGGAGAAAAAGAGTTAGGTGTCGAGCAAAAAAAAAAAACAGAACTGGAGATTTATTACCAAAAATAATAAATATAATAAATTCAGTGACTTTTTTTACCCCAACACTGAGGAACACTGGTGCCTAAATGTTAGAGTTAAATAAAAAAAGAATCAGTTAGAAATAAGAGTGAGAACGCCCTCAAACCTGGACTCACTGATCACTCCTCTAAGACTGAGGGGCGTGGCCTAATATTTTAATGAGCATGGTTGATTGACAGCTTTGCAGAGACTATGTAGCTCGTTATGATTTCAGTTCATCTATACATTTATTCATTTTCTACAATATGCAGTATGTTGACTCAGGGACCTAATTTTGTTTAAAAAATGTTCTGAAAAACTGCACCAAACACACAAACAATACAAAAGCAGTAAATAAACAGAATGAAGACGTTCAGAACAGTGTGTGTTGATGTGAGTAACTGTTTCATGACACCAGCTGCAGGATTTTCCTTTTTTTTTTGTAAACGTTCTCGTAAAAATGTTTAACTAAACACACACTGAATCAGCGCACAAAGTGGCCCCACATCTTCTTCTTTCATCCAGATCTTGTGATTACTCTGGAGCCGAGCGGACCTTGGCATGGCCGAGCCGTAACCATGAAAGCGGACGGAGAAACAGCCCACTGAGCTGCGTTCCCCGAGACGACTCATTGTTTCAGTGCCAGAGAGTGAAGAGAGAAAAACCCACAGAGCTCAGACAGCTTTTACCCGCACTGCATGCTGGGAGAAAACATCACCCCCCTCTACACCCCCCCGACTCGCAGTCTGCTCCGAGAGACTCCGAGTGCTCGAAGGTTCTCTAAAGTCCATTACGTCTTCATGGCCAGACTCCGGGTCTGCTCTGTTAGCAGACAAGAAAAATAAAATAAACAGGAAACAGGAAAGTTAGGACACGCCTCACATCCACAAGAGTGCGTACAACAAATAACAATCACTATAAAGAATTCATGTCTAGTTCTGCTCTTTGATTGGTCAAAAAATGTTAATGAACTCTCTTTATGGCTCTCTGAGTGGCGCAGTGGAAAAGTGCTCTCCCTATTAACAAGAGATCGGCAGCTTGATTCCTGGGTGATGCTGTAAGCCGGAGGCCTAGAGAGAGCTGATTGGTCGAGCTCCCTCACACGGAAGGAGCGGCTAGCGCTGTCCTCTGAGTGTGTTACTCCGCCCCCAGCGGTGCGTAAGCAAGCAGTTCAAAAAGATGTGGTCGGTTGGCGTCACGTGGTTCGAAAACATGTGATGGTCTTCGGCCCTCCCGACTGAGTGGTAGTAGTAGCCTTAATGTGGAGCCCCCTAGTGACGGGGAGGAGTTGAACACGATTAGGGACAAATAAATTAGGGATACAATCGAGGAAAAAAAAAAAATAAAAACTTTTTTAAAAAAAATAAAAAAATAAAAAAATAATCTGATTGGACGAGAGGCGTTATTCCATGAGTGCTAATAACAGACAGTAACAGCACTGTGAGGTGCAACTATATGTATGAGTGGGCGTGTCCCAGATGTTGTCCAGTGGTTAATGACACTAACTGTGTGTCTCAGCGTGGGTGAGAGTAGGTCTGTACGGTCCGCAGTACTGAGGAGAGAGCAGCTGTCTGACTAAACCCACATTCACACCCATTATGACTGCGTTGTCATGGTGCAGTCATTGTCACTGCGCCATGACAACGCGGCTAATTCTGACTGGGAGCCGAGGTAAAGCACCTTTCACACATTAGCGCATGCTAAAGCTAGTGGTAATTTCGTCAACGAAAATAATGTCGAAAAATATTTGTTGGCGTCACGGATATCAGTGAACAGTGACAAGTGACCAAATCAGCGATGTTTACTCATAGTGACATGAGCAGTACCGCGGAGACACTGCAGTGACGGGACGTTCCAGTCTCAGTCGTCTTTAACTCCTCGTCATCACAGCAGTATTACTGGGCCAAAGAGAAGACATGATATTTGGGTCAATTTTCTTCATATTGAATCTGAGAGAAAAGGCTGATGTGTCGTAATATCAGGGGGGGAAACGGTAGGGGAAACACATACCACAAAATACCACAAAAAATACCAAAACCTGAAGGGACACATCGAGGCATCCCATAATAATCACCCAGTTTTACACCACCGCTGTGGTAATGTTAACATAATTATTTTGTCATGTATTTTATTTTATTTAATAGCTAAACCGTTGCCAAACACATTAATCTAATACGTTAGAAAATGATTGTGACCCAGAGGAGCTCGAACAGTCCAAGTCTGTAAATTTATATTTAAAAAAAAAAGTTTAAAACACTTTATTGTCCGTACTGCTCCTTTTGTTTTGTAATTATAAAACATGGACATGCAGCAGTTGTTGTGACGTTAAAAATAAATATAATTAGAGATATCAGATGAAAAGATACATTTAAAAGGTTAAGATAATTATTTTGTAAAAAACCTTAAAAAATGGTTTAGGCTGGACTAGACTGACTGTAGGGTTAATCAATAATAATCTTATTGCTAATATGTTTTAATTGACTAAAACTAGACTAAAATACGTGAGGAGTTCCTCAGACTAAAACTAGACTAAACAAAAATAGGATAGGATTGACTAAATATGATAAAAGGGACTAAGACTAAGACTAAAATTGAAAATAGCTGACAAAATGAACACTAGCTAAACCTAAGCTAGCATGCTACCCTACCCGGTGTCGAGGGACTACAATACCACTGTTGGTTATGCTAACACAGTGCAACACCGCTTGTGCTAATTCACTGCTAACACAAGATTAGCATGTTCAATGTTAGCATGTTTTAAATGAGCCCCTATGAAAAATCCTTGCCGCTAATTTCAGCTGATACTCATTTCACTGAGGGCTTAACAGCGTTCTTCACAGGGCTCTATGTTTATAGATCTACAAGGGTCCCTGAAGGCCAACACTAGGGTTGTTCAGGACAGACTACATACTGCAGTAGGTTGATAGCACCAGTAGTCTTCAGTTTTGTAAGTAATGTAAGAGTCTGGTTCCTCTTCAGGTTTCTTCCTCATGTCATCTCAGTGAGTTTCTCATCACCATCATCATCTCTGGATTTCACATCTGAATTTCTGTGAAGTTGTTTTGTGATATAATCAACCATTACAAGTGTAAACTGTACTCTTGTTTGCACCGGATCTTCTTCTTCTCCACTAACCCTCTCTAGAAACATGTGGTTCCAGGCTGTTGTATTCCTAAGGTGGTAAATTCCCAGTGCATTGTGTTTTCAGAGCGTTCTGAGCTCAGGGTCCCCAGAGCTGATGTTCCTCGTGTCCCATGATTCATGGTCCCCACGTTCCCGAAGGCCACCAACACAAAGAACCTACAGTCACACATCTCCAGATTCTCATTTCTGATGTGCAGACATCATGCACTCCATAATCCCCCTTTTACCTAATCATAGCAATATATCTTGCAATAGAAATGTTCCTGTGTGTCTCACACACGGTCTGCACCTATACTGTGCCATTTCGTAGATCTTTATCTTCATATTACTTTAATTCGGATAAAGAAATATTTGTGACCACTAGAAATGAGAGAAAATCAACAGACAGCTATCTGTTAAATTGAATATGTTAAAAAAAAAACTGCAGTGTGTGAGTTTATAATGTACTTGAATAGCTGATGGAGCGACAGCGCTCTGCCCCACCTGCCCCTGTAGACGAGCCCGCGCTTCTCCCATTAATCACTAGCGGTGTGACAGAGTGTGGATGATCAAGTGATCCGTACACATCCCTCCTATGGTTCGGCTCACGTGCAAACTGAGGATTAATTGTGAGGTTTAGCCGCGGCTGTATGGCGTTATAGCTGCACCTCATCCCTGAGCAAATACTCTTTGGTTTTATTCTTTCACTCACTAAAACTTGCCATGGTTGCCAAATCATACTGACATAATCCCTCTTAGACAGTGCCAAATCCCGCCCACTGTGATTGGAACAAACAAAAACAAACAAAAAAGAGAAAGAACTTCCAGAGTAATAATATCTGCTCTTTAAATCCTTCTGTGGATCGGTTATTTCACACACACTTTCTCTAAAATGAGTTAATAAGTCATTAGATAGTAGTCATTTTGTGTTACTAAATTTATTCATCTAACTAATAATTTCCTACTGAATACACAGTTTACTTCCCATACATCCAAATAATAATAATAATAATAATAATAATAAAAATAATAAAGCCTAGCAACACATCATCAATCATATTGCGCTGTAAGTAACAACCGAGTGTTGATTTAATTTAGACTTGGTATATCTTACATCTTATATATTAGATCAAAAATAGAATTAGAGTTTATATCTAATCTAATAACTTTACAGCTAAGGTTTATCTATAGTTTTCTATTCCAGTATTTACTATATTGTATAGTTACGTTTTTATATTTTTGTTCTATTTTCAATAGCTATGTTTTCTATAGCTAAGTTTCTCTTCGTATAAGCATTTCACCGCATGTCGTACTGTGTATGTGCCAAATAAAAGTTAAATTTGAACTTAAAACAAGATCTAATTATATCTCTTGATTTAAAATCTTGTGTCTATTAAAGTCTTTCAGCAAAACTTAAGACACTTTAAGTCCTTTAGATAATAAACAAGAGTTTAATATGTCTCCCCGTTGTCTGAATCTGCCGATCTTAAAATTGATTCTGTGACTGAAAAGCCGCGATCTGATCCGCAGCGTGAGTTTAGTGATCGTTACACTTGTACACCAGCCCCCACCCCACCCATACACCCCCCTCCCCCGAGACTGGGCTTTGACCAGGCATTATGGGCTAATAACCGCTAGTCACGTTAGCAGCCTTAGCGTGCTAGCTGACGCTCGGGTTTCGCCGCGTCACTGACGCAGGTGTTTATTGTGTATCTTTTTGTGATTGTTGTCCTCCAGCTTTGTCTCTCCATCATACCAGGACGCGTCACCTCCCACACACACTCGCTGCATTTTCCCTGCGTTATTTTGCTCAGGTTTCACTCGCAGTGTCACTTGGTGGAGTGGGCGCACACACACACACACACACGCGAGTGTGTGTGTGTGTATGTGTTATTTGTCCCTCTGACTTGGCAGCATGTGGCGACGGCTGCATGGCGTTTCACACAACAATACAACTTCACAACACCTTTTATTTACGCGCTTAAACCCGACAGAACCCACGATGGTGTCGGCTCTCCGCCTCCTCCGTCCTCAGGAACAACAACAGCCTTCTGGAAAGTTCTGCTGTGTTTCTGCGGGTTTCACTGATGCCACAGTTTCTCACCAGAAGCTTTTTATTTAAGCATTTTAATCTTTTAGTAGAAAATTTTGTATCTTGTTAATCATTTCATATGACAAAGCAAAAAAATGAAAAATATCTTCTTGAGTACATGAAGGAGACAAAAGCAATAATGCACAAAGAATAGGGTCGGGTAAAAGGGACAAAAACAAACAAACAAACAAACAAACTATAAAATAAATCCAAATAAACTTTACAAAATTTTAACAAAAAATCTAACTCGGAGCCCGAGTGGCCAGAATAATAGGAACAGTGAGTGTAAAGAGGAACCTGGGCTCGCGTGAGCTGAACATGACCCCGGAATGTAATAAAACCCGCTCGGTGTGTTCGTGTGATTGTGTTTGTGCTGAGTGAATAAACACTTGTGTTCAGTCAGACTCTCAGATATTAAATGTTATATTTTTCACTGCAGCCTCTTTACGCTTCATCACAGCAGGTCAGGTAAAGAAGGACGTAAGTCCGTGTATGTCGGTCCCCGATCCCGGCCGAGGTGGCTCGGAGCTCACTGCAGTTGTTCCAACGAACATTCCGCGAGTGGAACACCTGGAAATCGACGCCACGACTCACAGTAGAGACACATCTGTGTGTGTGTGTGAACTAGGGCTGGGCGATATGGCTGAAAACTGTATCACGATATCAGTGTTTCATGTCGGTCGATATCGATAATTATTGATATTTTTTATCATTTAAATAAGGAGCAGAAGAAAACTATATTACATTTAAACATTTTTATTTTAAACTGAACCTTCCTCTGATCATAGGCCCCTCAGGTATTAAGACAGAAATGTCAATAACCATGGAAAACTCAAATAATTAAAATGTAAACATAAGTCTAAAGTCACAATGTTAACAATTATCTTTTAACAATTAAGGTGCAAAATGAAAGAAAATGTAAGAAATGCTTAATAAAGTGTAATAAAATAGTGCAAAGTGCACTTTCTGCTTATGAAGAGGAATCCAGCAGACCAGCATGAGACAACAATATGGCGCAACCAAACGTGATACTGTTACATGATTGGCGTTAGCGTATCGCTCCCTACGTTGCTAGGTTACCAGAGAGCGAGTGCCTTTCTTAATGCAACTGTCACGGGTAGAGATGCTCCGATCAGCATTTTTGGGGCCGATCACCGAGATCATGATCTGCCGATTGCCGATCACAGAATGGCAGGGGAATGGGAATCTTATCTATAATCTAGCAGAGTTTGCACCATTTGTAGAAATGGAACTAACTCTAAATTAACTATATTGAAAAAAGAAAACTGTAGAAATGAGATATAGTCAAGATCTTGAAGAACCACCAAGTGTTTATTTTAGAAAATTAGAACTTAAAGCTACTGTAGACCATCTTTCCCAAATAAGGCAGAGTAACTTAAAATTATTCCAAAAAAAAGAGGGGTCAGGCAGACCAACACACATCATTACACACAACATTACATTTTATAATTGGCAGCAAAATGTAAAACTTGTTACACCAAAACTGGCTACTGCCACAAAGGACAAAACTATGGCAAGTGTTTTTTTTTATGCTCAGAGTTTTTTTTTATGTTAAGTGTGTTTATTATTATGAACATTTAATGTAGTAGTATGTACTACATCAGATCCAAAAAATAAAATAATGCAAGCCTGTATTTTATTGAATTAGGTTTGTTTCCAATAAACTTTCCAATTAAGTATTTCTAATCAATTAAGTATTTCTAATACTTAATTAAATAAAACTCATAAATAAGTAATTAAATAATCACCAAAGACACGTCGTATCAGTTGAGCGCGTATCAGTTGAGCGCGCACAGAATCAAGAAACCGCGCATGCGCGGAGAACACGTTGAGCGAGCAGGGGAGATATTGCACGCGCCTAGAGTGCTTTGTCTGCTCTTGTAGCGTGGACGGTAAACCGAAACGCAGAAATAGCGCGAACAGGCAGGATAACCACGAGAGTTATTGTGAGAACTCTCTCACACCGAGAGCAAGAGTTTACACAATCCCGCGTTCTAGCAACTTACACTCAATCAAGAATTGGACCCAAAATTGTGAAGATCCGGCGAAGCCTCGGAAACGGCATGGGCAGACTGAACGATGTGAAGCGCCATCTTGTCTCCTTTCATGCTTCCTGAATCGCGACCGTACTACTTCAGGGTCCTAGTGCCGATCACGGAGCGAGTGCGCATGACAGCAACCAAACTACCTTCGCGACCTCTGTTTTCTTCCGACAAAGAATAAAAATTATCGAACGTTTTATCCTCACTCCAACACTTTTACACATGTTCGGGTCATTAAAGGAGTTCCTGGGAGGCCGGCGATTCCAATCATGACTCTGGCGTACTGAGAAAACTTTCTACCTTAAAGGTGTCCAAGCTCTAGTGAGACACTGGGACATGTGCATTTATCAGGGGATTATATAGAGAGATAAAGGGAGTTTTTACTGTCAGAACTGAGTTCTGTTATTCTGTACAATCAAAAGTCCCGGTTTGACTCGAACACCCCTTTGTAATTTTTATACTAATATCAATATTGTGTGTATTTAGAACACCAGACGTCACACTCCAACACCATTAGCATAAGGAGATCTGATTGGCCAAACCTGTAACTTCACTGTGCGTGTGTGTGGTCCAGTCACAGAGCTGAGATGCTAATCAGCCTGCAGCACGTCCCTGATAAACAGCCATCGTTACATAATGAGCCACCATTTGCTGAGTGTTTAGTCAGATTTCTGTCATCACATCCAGAATGCTAATGATTTATCGCCTTCATTTAAGAGCCACACTTGGCCTCCTGCTCACCAAATTCTTTTAAAAATGAAAACAAAAGATGTTTCGGAAGCAGGTCATCGTTTGGTGCTTTAACAGCTGCCGCGCAGATTTCGGCTCTTAATCACGCTGAAAAAAATCATTTTATTTTCCGCCCTGGTCTTACACGCACGTCTTTAGTTATTTTTTTAATTATTTATTTATATTACGTCCTTCACTTTAACTCACATGCTAAGTGCGTTACGACAAGCCGCGGTTTAATTCTGCTGTCCAAATGTCCAGAAACTTCCACGTGCTGGAGATGATAAAGCTGTGACTGAGTCTCAGTGACGTCCCCTTCACACGCCTGCTGGTGTTAGTTAAATCCCTTCTGCCTCGCTGCAGTGAGTGTGTGTGTGTGTGTGTGTGTGTGTGTGTGTGTGTGTGTGTGTGCAGGAAACAGGAGTCATGTCCTCAACACCCTCAGGCTGGAGGAGACGAGACCATTAAGCGTCCTGACCCCAGATAGCCTGCTATTCCCCGATCACATGACCCCTAAACACGGCCTGCTAAGCCCCGCTAAACGAGATTAGCTCAATCAGGGACGCTGCGCTAATGTCACAAGCTCACATCCACACATTATGCTACAGCTAGCAAACGCTCTAGAGGAAAAAAATATTTTAAAAACATGACACAAACCCTGATGGCGTCTAAATTTGGAGTAAACCCTGGAGCGATGCGATGTTTTTAAAAGTCCAACTTCACACACTGATGTCCAGAGTGAAATCCTCGACTCATGTGCATTAATGTTACTGTGTATTTACACGATGACGTCACATCAAATTTTCCTGGTGTAGGAGGAGTACATGTGCTTTAATACTACACACAACCCCGCCCAAAGACCACTGCTCAAACCCCTCCCCCTCCCCCTCCAGCCAGCTTTACCAGTGGGGTTGCTCCGCCCCACACTACACGCGTCTATCAACACTCTCCAGTACAGCAGGTGGCAGCGCACATCTACTGGGTTTACAAGCCGCCAGTGAACACAGAGTGGAGCCGAGAACCAGGAGGCTGACCTTCACAGGACCTCTAATATTAGTGATTTAAAATATATATAGAAATCAAGCCCAATCCTCTCACCTGGGTTCCTAGTTTATCAGCCTTATCAGTTTATTATCACACACACACACAACCACACACACATGAGCTTTTGGTCCAAAACATTTAGGAACAAGGAACTTGAGGAGAATCATCAACTTTAGGATGAGGACACTAACACTGCTTCATCACTGTTGACTGTTTAGCTGTAACAGCACAACACACACACACACACACACACACACACACACACAGTGTGTACTACCTATACTTTATTCCACTTCCTGTACATGTGTCTATGTAATTCCTGGGTGTGGTCACTGGAGACCTGTCAGACCGGCCCAGGGGAGAGAGTGAGAGACTATTCTCCTGGAGCTGGTGCTGCAGTCACTCCTTCACTCTGTCTGACCTGGAAGTCGAGGGTTTGGGAGCTCGTGTGATGATATAAAGGCACACAGGGATGAAGGTGAACTCTAGGGGTTCTGCTCTTTAAGCCGCGCCCCCTCAGAGCGATATCAAAGTCATCTGCAGTCCTTTGAGCAGCGGTGCTTTAAACCCTGCTTCGATGCTGGAGATGAAATAAAACGCCGGGGTGTTGTGCCACATATCACGCTATTGCTAACTCGCACAGGGTTTTGATCTGAGCAGAAATGTCACGCTGACCCGCTGCTTCCCTGCAGACTCCAGAGTTCTCCTACCTGCAGGTTTCAGACTCGCTGTCGTGCCCCAGTTCAGACAAACTTACGCCGAAGTTTAAACCAAACTTTTCTGTTTAAAGTGTCGTGCTGAGAACTTCCAGGAACCAGAAACACCTTAAAGAAACATTTCTGTAAAATAGCATGTTTTAGAAAATCATAAAACCACCCTGAGAAAAACAGTAAAAAAAAGTTATAAATCGATTCTGAATCGAAAACTGACATGATGTTCCAAACATCAAGTGACATTAAGGCCGCTCGTCTCCTCTGACATCTGTGTATCTGATAAGGCGCGGCTGATAAAGTAGGAGGTGGGTCATTATCTCCAAGATCTCATTCTTGTTATCTCCTTCTTTATGTGTTTATTAATGGCTTACAAAACTGTATCGGAGCATTTAGATACACAAGTGCAGTCAGGAGATATGTTGGCCGGGGTTGCTACTCGGGCACGGTACGAAGCAGTCAGTGTGAACAAACACAGGCTTTACTTTGCCCATTAATTAGACTTTCACTTTCTTTTATTAATAAACTGTATTACGAAGCCAGTGACTCATTAAATATTCCTTAAATTAGTACATAACTGAATACAAAAAGTCATAATATACTTACAGTGATATATATATATATATATATATATAAACTGCAGGAATTGATCAATAGATATGATTTATAATTAAACCAATTAATCAATCAATGAAAATCTACTCAGAAACACAGAACGCCATCATTCTTCCAAACCAACCCAATTCCTCCACTCAGGGTGTGTAAACATTCTTCTGAACTATTTAAAAGTAAATTCATTTTATTCTGTGTGATAACCCCACGAGGCCAGTGGAGACGACACATTCCCTGAGGGGGGAAGAGAGCGAGTACGTACCCTGCTCGTGATGCTCATCCTCACAGCTGCCGCGTGGACAGACGAGTGTTTACTGGACGCTCTGTACATGCGACACATCCACCCACACACCTGACACGCTGCACCTGAACCAGTCTTAATTAATTAATCCAGATTTTTATGTAATATGTGGATGAGCACCAAGCAGAGTCGTATCAGATCACATGAATATAAACCTAATGAAGCTAATACCTATACGAGTTAATTAACCAGGAACATCCAGGAGTTTCCTACAAATGTACTGTAATGCTAATATGCATCTTATTAGTATTATTAGTATTATTATTAGTTTGTTTGAACTAGGGCTGCAACTAACGATTATTTTGATAATCGATTAGTTGGGCGAATATGTTTTAGATTGATCGATTAATCGGATATAACCTAACCGCTTCTTAAAATTTATATTTTGCTTATAACTATTAAAAAAAAACATAAATCAGGGTATTATTTATGTATAAAAATAAACTTTTAAAAACGCAAAAGCCACATATAGAGTTTAATAAACTTTCATTTTGACATTTTAAACCTTAAATGAAATGTAGTATATAATATATACAGTTTATATATATATATATATATAGTTTAAAAAATACATTGATATATTCAGTTGATAAGATATAAACAGCTAAAATAATGTAATTTTGTATAATAAAAATATGTATGCATAAGTAAAACCACAGTAAATTACAAGTTAACTTTGTAGTGGACTATAAAAAAAAACTGTAGAAATGCAAAAAGCTAATAGTCACAAATATACTGTTATTAACATTCGCTGAAAACCACAACAATCACTAAATGTAATATTCTACTGTTATTCACACGGTGTCATTTAAGCTAATCTAAATTAGCGCCATTTAACTAATCACTATTGCTCATGAGGTGATTGCGCAATGTGATGCTAGTGAGTAGCACGTGAACAGATCTAGCACGACTGTCCCGAAGTTAGCAAACAGTTTAAACAAAAGCACTTAAACTATACAACTTTTACACGATGAAGAGATACAGTTTTTACCGACCCTGCTGACGTTTCGCCATCCGTAACACCAACATGTTATCTCTTTAAGTGTTCGTGCATGACATGCGGTGAAAGCTCGGTCTTGCATAGCGTGCAGGTTACCGTCTTCTTAGAGGCGTTTAATGTAAATTGCTATCAAACCTTGGAGGACTCGGGGCGCGCGCTATTTCCTGCAGACGATCCTGTAACATCCACTGCGCGAGCGGCTGTGTATCTGTGTGTATTTGTGCATCTTGTGGTCGCGCGCCTCAGTGACGTGAGCAGCCCAACTAATCGATAACGGCATTCGTTGACAACGACTTTCATTATCGATAATTATCGATTTTATCGATTAGTTGTTGCAGCCCTAGTTTGAACCACAGTTTGATGCAAAAACTTATTAAAAAATCAATTTTTCAAATCAGCGTAGCTGCGTTGCCATACAAAAGAAAATAAATAAATATGTAACCACAACACATTTATTGTGTACAGAAACGACAGTAATGCCGCTTTACAAGCCGCTACAATCCTCAAGAAACACAAACAAAACCGCGACACAGCATGGCTCACACAACCATAAAAAAAGTAGACTATGAAAACTGAACCTTCAAAGATGAATGAACCGTTGTGTGTTCATTCCTCCTGCGTAAAGTTTAAACTCAGTTTGTCTCATATGTTCCGAAACCGTGGTAATAATAAAAAGCTAATTAGTTATAATATGATAATAGAGCTAATTTGTTGTCAGTCCTTGTTGTTATACTTTGCTAGAAAAAATATTAGCAACCTTTTAGTTATAAAATTGTCAGGATTCTTCATGTGAGGACCTTTATGTCTCTTTTAGACTTTTATTTTGACATGTGTAATATGCAAAATCTGAGGTTTGTTTACTTCTTGTCATTTATGAGTCATTTTTTCTACTTTATTCCCTCTGCGTTTAGTTTGTCACCCTGCACAGTGAGTTTATTCATTTAAATATGTCTTAACAGTTTGACTGCAAAATGAGCTAATTTTTTTTTCAATTGAAGTACTGTATTGCAAACTAATGAGAAATATTTCTGCATGTTTTTTTGAGTCACAAGGTTGTTAAAATATCATGTCAAAAGAGTCTGAGTGACATCAGTATGAGCTTTGTATGATTTTTCAAAACGCTATAACTCCACCACCAACAGTTTTGCGTTGATAAACACATCAGCCTGCATCCTGTAAAAATACCTAAGGTTATTTAAGTGCACAGTTTAGTAGTTGTCTGAGTTTTAACACACATCTACACTCACATCTACACACACATGTTTATGTTTACATTCTGGACCATTGCACACAGACACTTTAATAAGGCACCTTCATAAGTCACTTTTTATGCACATTTGCACACCATCTTTCTTCGCCAAATTGAATTTTTCTTTTTTCTATGTACAGTATATATTTCTATTTTATTTTTATGTACAGTATATTTCTTTTTTAATTTCTATTTTTATCCTAGTTAAATTTAATTTTCTATCGTATTTCTTTTATTTTTTTATTCATATTTATTTCTTATTATATGTTTTAATTCTCTTTAAGGTCACTGGCGGTCGTATAAGCATTTCACTCCATATCGTACTGTGTATGACTGTGTATGTGACCAATTAAATTTGAATTTGAATTTAATATAAAATAGAGCATTTCACGCTCAGGCTTTGATTGTGATTCTGTAGTGAGACAAAAAGTAGCAGCAGAAAGTTTGATAAAAGGAATTGTTGAACAAACGCTCTTAAATAAACAGATTGTAAAGACCTGCAATGCCATAAGGTTATAACAGGGTTCAGAAATCCCAAACAGGACACAGAGCAGACACAGCGAATCCAACAGCTTCCCACACACATACCCCATGTGTCTTGTGTTGTCTTTAGAGTGCTATAATGTGTTATCACTGCTTCATTTTCACTCTGTAATCTTACCAAACACGCCAAACCCAGTGCTAGTGACAGAAACACGGAGAAGTATCCATATTAAAGTGAAACAAAAGGTTCCAGGACAAACTCACGTCACCACAATCATTACAGCTGTGTTGAGTGTATAACACAATGTTCACACAACATCCAAATCATATACGGCCCTGTTCCACAGACATTCAGTAAGGCATACCTGTAGTCCATCACTGCTGGGGTAACCTCCTGTTTTTCATTTCAACATTCTACACAAATCCATTACATTCCCTTCTGTCTGGCCGCTGCTCTGAACAGCTCATGCTTACGATTTGTTTTACTGATCACATGACAGAAAGACATCCAACACTTGGAAGTTTCATCCAATACTTGGAAGTTTAAATCTCTTAAAATAAAGACATACAGAACTGGGCATTTCAAATTAAACGGCTAGTTCATAAACAACGTCGCGTGTCAGAAAAAAGAGCACCTGCTATTTCCTGAAACACAATTTGCAAAAATCCATTTATGAAAATGGTTCTAGATAAAATCATAGTTAAGGTTATTATCTGTGCACAAACAGTAGGCTATGTAAAGTTTCTATGCAGTGTGTATATATACACACTATATTGCCAAAAGTATTGGCTCGCCTGCCTTTACATGCATACGAACTTGAGTAACGTCCAATTCTTAATCCACAAGGTTTATTATGATGTTGGCCCCACCCCCTTTGCAGCTATAACAGCTTCAACTCTTCTGGGAAGGCTTTCCACAGGGTTTAGGAGTGTGTTTATGGGAACTTTTGACCATTACTTTAGAAGAGCATTAGTGAAGTCAGACACTGATATTGGACGAGAAGGCCTGGCTAGCAGTCTCCGCCCTAATTCATCCTAAAGGTGTTCTATCGGGTTGTGGTCAGGACTTTGTGCAGGACAGTTAAACCTTGTGGAAAGCCTTCCCGGAAGGGTTGAAGCTGTTATAGCTGTAGAGAGGACGGGGCCAACATCAGATTAAACCCTCTGGATTAAGAATTGGATGTTACTCAAAATCATATCCATGTGAAGGCAGGCGAGCCAATACTTCTGGCAATACACTGTGTAATATAGTATATATACACTGTATAAGGATAGGGTTCTAGTTTGTGACTATGGGGATCTGAGGATCTGGGTTCGAGCCCTGCCATCCTAAGCCCAGATAAAATGATATACATATATGTATAAGGTACTATGTGAGGTATTAAACTAAGCATGCGTATAGACGCCCAGAGTACAAAGCAATTTATGCCATTTAGGCATCAAGTTTCAGCAATAAAGCTCTCAGACTGTATGGGAAAGAAGAGATATAAATAAGAAAGGAGAGAGGATGAAGTGAAAAGAATAAACAGCTAACATCCTCCACTCGTTCGCCTCATAGCAGCAGACAAACGGATGTTTTATGAAAACCGATGAAGAGACAGAGATGCTGTCTGAGGCCCTGTTCCTGTGATTCAGTACAAAATATTAGCAAATAAAAGCAGAACTCCCTCTCTCTTTTTCTCACTCACTCACACACACACACACACACACACACACAGGCCTGTTTCCTGTTGCCTTATGCAACATGGAGGCTTTAATTTCTGCATTTGTAAAAGCAGAGCATCAGTGTTTACTCATGCATGTGTGTCTCCAGCTGAGCTGAACTGGACCATGGCATCACAGCTGTGAACCACAACACAACATCATCACAGCTTCATCACATCACACTCTGATCACAACACAGTATCATCACAGGTTCCTCACCTCACACTCTTAACCACAACACGATGTCATCACAGCTTCATCACATTACAGCCTACTCACATCACACTCTATACCACAAAACAGAGGCATCACCTCACAGCTTCATCATATCACAGCTTCATCACATCCCACTCTAAATCAGGACACAGCAGCATCACAATACTGCAGTATCACATAACACATAAGATTAAAATATCACCAAATCATGACTTCAGAGAAATGCCTTCATCAACATTACCATCATCGTCTACAACACAGCATCATTCTATCACAACAACATCATCACATCATCTTCACCACAGCATCACTCCATGACCATAATCATCTTTACTACAGCATCACTCCATAACAAGATCAGAAATTCACCAGGCTATCACTCTGGCATCATAACCACCTCCTTACCACTTTATCACTAAAGCATCATCACAGCAGCAGTACCATCAACACTTTACTCCACTGACACATTATAACATCATCACTTCATAACAGCACCACATCATCATCACTTCACACCTTCATCACCACACACTATGAACTACAACACATCATCACTGTACAACAGTATCAAACACGCTACCATCAAAACATCACAGCATCACGACATTAAACAAACCCATTTATCACCACCATCTTCGGCACAGGATCACTCCATCAACATAACGTCATCACATCATCTTCACTGCAGCATCACTCCATGACCACCACTATACCCATCATCACATCACCAAATTATCATCACATCACCTTCACTACAGCATCATTTCATACCAAGTTCAGAGAATCACCACATTATGAATTTGACATCACCATTACAACAGTATCATCACATCATGATTATCACATCATCATCATCTTCAAAGCACCCTCTATCACCACATTATGACATCATCACTTCATTACAGCAGGTCATCACCTCAGGACTCCATCACCGTATTATTACTCTATACTCACGTCAGCATCACCTCATCACACCATCACATCATCATAATTTTATTACATCAGCAGCAGCTCATGACCCCATCACCATGTCAAGACTTCATCACACCATCACCACAGAATCATCAGAACGCAGATCCACTGGAGCATCACAGACTCATCACAGCAGCACCATATACATACCATCACCACATCTTCATCACATCATACCATACCATCCCCACATCATAACACACCATCACATAATCACAAACCACCATCACATCATACCATACCATACCCACATTATACCATAACACCACCACATCATCACATACCACCACCACATCATCACATCCCACCACATCATTACATACCACCTCCATATCATACCATACATCCCAATATTATCACATACCACCACCACATTATTACAAACCATCACATAATCACACACCATCATCACATCATACCATACCATCCCCACATCATTACATACCACCACATCATCACACACCATCAAATAATCACAAACCACCATCACATCATACCATACCATCCCCACATCATCACATACCATCACCACATCATCACATACCATCACCACATCATCACGCACCATCACATAATCACGCACCATCATTAAATCATACCATACCATCCCTACATCATACCATACCACCACATCATCCCACACCATCACATAATCACAATCCACCATCACATCATACCATACCATCCCCACATCATTACATACCACCACATCATCACAAACCATCACATAATCACAAACCACCATCACATCATACCATACCATCCCCACATCATCACATACCATCCCCACATCATCACATACCATCACCACATCATCACATACCATCACCACATCATCACGCACCATCACATAATCACGCACCATCATTAAATCATACCATACCATCCCTACATCATACCATACCACCACATCATCCCACACCATCACATAATCACAATCCACCATCACATCATACCATACCATCCCCACATCATTACATACCACCACATCATCACAAACCATCACATAATCACAAACCACCATCACATCATACCATACCATCCCCACATCATCACATACCATCCCCACATCATCACATACCATCCCCACATCATCACATACCATCACCACATCATCACATACCATCACCACATCATCACATACCATCACCACATCATCACATACCATCACCACATCATCACATACCATCACCACATCATCACGCACCATCACATAATCACGCACCATCATTAAATCATACCATACCATCCCTACATCATACCATACCACCACATCATCCCACACCATCACATAATCACAAACCACCATCACATCATACCATACCATCCCCACATCATCACATACCACCACCACCACCTAATCACATATCATTGAGTCATCACAGCATATCATTGCATATCATTACCACATCATCACATACCAGTGGATCATCACACCATATCACATAGCATCACTACATTATGGTATACCACCACACCACCACACCACCACCACATCATCACGTCCACACCGTAGCACAGCATCACCCCTCACCCCCTCCTCACCCCACCTCCTCCCTGCACGCAGCCTCCACACCAGCGCCATGTTGGGGAGGTGAAGCGCTAAAGGTGCGCGAGGTAACAAACACACAGGGGAGTCTCAGTGTCTCAGTGTCTCAGTGTCCTGCAGCGTGTTTAACGTCACATCCTCCCTGTCCTTCATCCCCCTGACTAAACCTCTCTCCTCCTCTCCTCTCCTCTCCTCTCCTCCTCTCCTCCTCTCTGTCCGTACCTGGAGAAGAGCTGAGCGCAGAGGAAGAGCCTGAGGAAGAGCTCAGGGAGCGCCATCATCATCATCCTCCTCATCCTCATCGTCTTCATCACCACATCACCGTCAGCATCAGCATGTCCGTCTGCACACACTGCGCGCGCACACACACTCTCTCACACACACACAGACACGGACGCGTTTCCTCCTCTTCCTCCTCCTCCTCCTCTTCCTCAGTCTGTGCTCTCACCGCGCGCTCCCGCTCCGAAAATGGCGGAAATGATGCGCGGAACACTCCAGTGTGTGTGTGTGTGTGTGTGTGTGAATGCAGACTTAATTGTAGCGAGAGTCTCAGGATGGGGGGAGGCGCGCGCGCTCCCGGAGCTCACCGCGAGAAGAATAAGTAAGCGCACGTGCGCGCTCCCGTTAACCCCTTCTGCGTACGTGCGCGGGCACGCAGTCTCGCTCTCGTTGGTGTGTGTGCGTGCGCGCGCGCGTGTGTGTGTGTTAATCGCTCATAAGTAAACACTCCCTGTCTTTTGAGATCCTGTTAATCGAGTCGAGGGACTTAATCTGTTATTTAGTTTCCACATTACACTCTAATTACTGCTGTGGATTTAATCCCTGTAGAGTAAACACAACACGGTTAGGGACATAGAAAGTAAGAAAGAAAGATTTTTTTTTAATTATTATTAATAATAATAATAATAATAATAATAATAATAATGGAGGAGGAGGTGTGTTCAAGTCAGTCCAGGACTTTTGATTGTGCAGAATAACAGAATAGTTCTGAGAGTTAAAGCTCGCTTTATTTCTCTATATAATCCCCTGCTGTTGTTAGCACTGTGATCTTGCACCACCAGGGTCCAGGTTCGATTCCCACCTGTCTGTTTGTGCACAGATTTGCATGTTCTCCCCCCTTAGGAAGAGTTCAGGGAGCCCCATCCAGTTTCCTCCCACAATCCAAAAACATGTGGATTAGGCTAGGGTTAGACTAGATTAACAGATTAGGCTAATTGTGATTAGTTGTGATTAGGTATTGTGTAAATGTGTGTGTATTGTTGACTGGAGGTCCCACCACGGTCAGAAATGGGAATGAACACAATAGTAATCACCAACGGTCTCCTGAGTCTCTAGTTGGAGTACAGAGGTTCCTAGATGGATGGATGGATAATCCCCGATACACTAATGCACTTACTGTATGCCAGGGTTCCACTAGTGCTTGGACACCATTAAGGTAGAACGTTTTCTCAGTACGTCGGACCCGTCTAAAACGCATCCTCCCAGGAACTCCTTTAATGGCCCAAACATTTGGAAATCAGGTGTTCCACGCACTGAATGTTCACATGGACGACTGCAGTGGGACCCGAGCCACCTCAGCCAGGGTCGTCTTTCACAGACGTGCAGCCTTCTTTAAAACGTTTACTGTGTTTTGCACAGTTCAAATGTTTTTTCTTCTGTCAATGTCAAATTGTGTTTCATTACAAGTCCCGGTTTGATGTGAATGCCCCATATAATAATAATAATAATAATAATAATAATAATAAAAAGTATGTCCATAATAATACTATGGCAGTTGAAAAGTGTTTGCATGGTTAAGGCTGGGGGCCAGTACATTAGGCTTTCCCAGGTCCCGGATTTTTAACAGAAATCCAGATAATAATAATAATAATAATAATAATAATAATAATAATAATAATAATAAAAGAATATAAAGAGTTGCTACAGCAGTTAAAATTTAGTTATACTGCTGTTATATAATTTTTCTGTGCTCCTTAATAACTAAATAGATTTATAAATTTAACTTAAAATAGTAACTTTTCCAAGTCTAGTTTATCAACTGTAATAATGTTATTGGCACTCACTCATCGTCTATACAGATTAATCCTCAATTTAGGGTCGCAGAGGGCCTTCACACCCACAGATGGGATTCAAACACAGACCCTGGAGGTGCAAGGCGACCACTACACCAGCATGCTGCTTTAGTGTTATTAATATTTATTTAAAATTATAAATATTTTATTGCAGGAATAAAAACTCTTTGCAGTGTACACGAGTTAAGCTTCATTTATACTTATAGAGGAAGAAAACATATAAAAACACAGGCATGCTGCTAAACTCCTGACTCCTGACTGAGCATCTGCACATGAGACATTCACACGTTCACTGATTTCCAGCTGCAGGAGCATAATAAGATCAACCCCCAGAGAGAGAGAGAGAGAGAGAGAGAGAGAGAGAGAGAGACACAGCGAGGGAGAAAGAGACAGAGAGAGCGAGGAACAGAGAGAGAAAGAGAGAGAGAAAGAGAGAGAGAGAGAAAGAGCGAGAGACAGAGAGAGAGAGACAGAGAGAGAGAGAGAAAGAGCGAGAGACAGAGAGAGAGAGAAAGAGCGAGAGACAGAGAGAGTGAGACAGAGAGTTAGCGTTTAGCGACAGCTGCAGTGGCTTTGTTCACAAGTTACTGTGGCGTTCTCGGCTCTGTAGGAAGCGGGGAAGCACATTCAACTGATCGAGCAGCGCTGTGACAATAACACTTAAAGTTCCTCATTAGAGAGACCAGCTGAGATTAGAGACGTGCGTCATGACTGGGAGAAGAAGAAGAAGAAGAAGAAAAAGAAGGAGGTCACATGATTATAAAGAGTGTAAGAAGCTCACAGGATAAATTAAGTCCACAAATATTAAAGGTTGGATTTACTTGTTTATAACTTTTGCGTATGCGTGAACAAGATGGCTGCTGTCTGTGTCCCGAGGTCATTTTACGCGTCACTTCCTCAGACGTTAATGCTACACATGTGCGCAGTACCCAGTGTGAACAGTGGGGGCAGTATAGCAGCGTCTCCCACCTTGTCTGCACCTGAATTAAGACATTAGCTTTGTGTCTCAAATCGCAGACGTGTGCACTATTACTATTCGAGAGCGTTACTGAGCCCTGACGCTGACCGTCTTCCCGTTTGCTGTTAGTGTTTGTGATTTAAAGCCCTCCCATCTCACAGACAGATCTACAGACAGATGTTTTATGAGCACAGATGTTTCCTTCAGGATTGTATGCATTAGTAATGACTGTTAATGGGCACCTATTGAGCAAAACATAAATCAAAAGTCAAAGTGTCTTTTATTATCAATGTGCCCATGAACAGCAGTACAGGACACGGTGAAACGAGACCAGGCTCCTCCAGGACCACACCACTCCATGAAACATCACACACATCCAGAAACAATTACAGTATACAGTGCAATATATAAAGTACATGTGTGCAGTCAGTGCGAATAGAAACAATGTGTGTGTGTGTGTGTGTGTGTGTGTGTGTGTGTGTGTGTGTGTGTGTGTGTGTGTGTGGTCCAATCCACAATCCAGGTCCCGGATGTTGAAGAGTCTGATGGCTTCTGGGAAGAAATTGTTGCACAGCCCGGTTGTGTGACCAGGATGCTTCGGTCCCCTTTTCCAGATGGCAGAAGGATAAGAAGTGTGTGGGGGGGTGTGTGGACATCCAAAATGCTGGTGGCGTTGCGAATGCAGTGTGTGGTGTAAATATCTGTGATGGAAAAAAGAGAAGTCCTGAAGATCTTCTCAGTTGTCCTCACTGTCCTCTGCAGTGTCCTGAGATCCAGGCAGCTCCTCAGGATGAGCTCTCCAGTCCCTCTGTAGGACATGGTGAGGATGTGAGGAGGTTCTTCAGCCTCCCCAGGAAGTAGAGACACTCCTGGCCTTTCCTGGTCATGAAGCTGATGGGCAAGTTGAGAGTTTCATGTTCTTTCTGATCTGTAGATGTTGAGTGGATCGTGGTCCATCGGTGCTCTAATGAACATCTCTTTAGTTTTGTCCATGCTCAGGCTGACAGGTTGTTGGTTCTGCACCAAGCTCCTCTCCCGCGTGATTTATCCCACTGACTCACATCTCCATATGATTTGAAACATTTTAGGTAATTACACTGACTATTGTTTTATTCAATATTGTTTTAAGGTTATTAACTACTCAGTGTTATTAATTTATCTCTTGTTTGATTTTGGACAGTGACAGTTAGTGAATAGAAAGGCGTCTATATAAATAAAATGCATTAATATTATAAAATTAATTAACACAAACACAATCAAAACATAAAAACACTTCCACCTACCCCGCTACCCCCCACCCCTCCACCCCCCACCCGTGAAGGTAATAATGGACTATTTGTTTATTGGTTTATAATTGATTTATTGTGTTTGAGATCAATTTAAATCTTCTTTCTGGAGCCCAAATAATAATAATAATAATAATAACAATAATAACAATAATAATAATAATAATAATAAATATAATAATAATAAATACAGTTAACTCGTGTGGTATATCACAGGTTTCAGTGTCCTGTATTAAGGTACTGATATAAAATTCTATTAAAATGCAGCAGATTTTCATTTCACAAAATATGATTCAATTCTCTACAACTACTGTTTTTTTTTAATATTAACCAGTAATTCAGTTGTTTGATTTAATAATTTAACGTAGATTATTCAATATAAACACTGTCGCATACAATCATATTTTTTATTATTCTTGCTCTTGGAATGAGCTCTGCCTCGTAAATATCCATAAATATTGTTATGTAAATAAAAATATAAAGAGAGTGTAGAGGAGGAGAGTTTCTGCGTCTTGCTGATACGCCTAAATTCAGTTTTATTGGACAAAAATGATGGTAAATAAAGTAAAACGGGGCAGAAATGTGCAACGAGGGCCTCACCACACACACACACACACACACACACACACTAAAGATCTCCATCAGCAGTATTACATCAGTCTGAGGTGTAATTTATTGCATCAGCCACCAATGAGTGAGAAAAATCTCCCACACGCAGAACTCACGCAATCAACAATCATACACACACACACACACACACGCACAATACATTCTTACCCCATGGTTGTTTATACCACAGTTTTAATCTTTCTAACTCTTATTATAAATTGTTTCTTCACTAAAAGATCTGTTTTCTTCTTATCCTGTTCTATAAATGATCTACAGGGACGTTAATACGGCACATTAGAGCTCAGAAGGAAGGAGCAGGGGTGTGTTGTGTCTCTGGTGAGCGTACATAGCTAGCACAGTTTGCAGTTAGCTGATCTAATCTGAGCATGAAGCTGTGCACGTGGCGCGTCAATCACACGACACGTTCTTACACGACACGTTCTCACACTGATTATTTCACTTATGGTTAACTTGTTTCTGTAGAGGAGAGACACTGTATTTACACGGAGCAGGCATAACAGGAACGCCATTCACATGCAAGGCCTGTGGGGGGCGCTGTGGTGTCTGGCACCAAGACATTGGCAGCAGATCCTTTGAGTGCTGTGGGTTGTGGGACGGGACCTCCGTGGATCGGACTTGTTTGTCCGGTGCGACCCATGAGGCTCGATCAGATTGGGATCCAGGGAGTATGGAGGCGGGGTCGGGGTCGGGGGCCTCGGGCTCTTTGCCTGCGGGGCCCAGTGCGCGGTGGCTGTGGTGCACTGGCTGTGGCTTTCTGTCATGAAGTGATTTGACCGGTCGAGCTGTCCTTCGGTCCTCTCGGGCGTGGGTGGGCCCCAGGTGCCCCTGATCCTGTCACCACTTTACTGCTGTATAACAGCAGTGTTAATGTCTTAATCACATGACTGAGCGGTGTTTATATAACAACTACTTTTTTATTGTAAGTGAAGAAGAACCCTGGACAGGCCCTCCAGAGAGAACCTACGAGCAGCGCTGCAAAAGACACATCATCTCCAACAAAATGTCAAATGTTCTCAGGCAAAACACAGTACTGGTGCTGACCTCCTTTTTAATGTTATACATACAGTATAATACAGAACATGTGTGTGCGCCCAAGAAGCTCCTTCTGAAGTTTATGCTACATGGAAGTAACCGATCTCGCTTCCCTAAATATTTCAAGTTGCTAACTTCAGCCGTTTTGGAGAGATGCAACAACATTTTTCAGAGGTTTATTGTCTCACTTTAAACAATAATCATTTAAAAAACAAAGTATTTATACTTTATTATGAGTATAAATACTAAAATTGGTATAAACCTCTAGAAGCACATGACCTGTAAAAAAGATAAGCCTAGTCCAACCTACAGCTGCACGGTCGGCTTAGTGAGCAGCACCGTGGCCTCGCGCCCCCTGGGGATTTTTTGTTTCATGTTCTCCCCGTGCTTGATGGGTTTCCTGTGGGTTCTTCAGTTTCCTCCCACAGTCTAAAGACATGCAGATTAGGCAGATTAGGCTGCTTGGCATTCTCAAATTTCCCAGTGTGACTGACAAGCAGGCAATCATATAGAGCAGCGGTTCCCAAACTGGGGTGCGCGCACCCCTAGGGGTGCGCAGTCTGACCACCAGGGGTGCGCAAGAGAATATTTGTAATGGCGGGAAAAAAATTTTTTTTATAATTTTTTGGGCGAAACTTAAAATGTAATATTTTTGAGAGAAAAGAAATTCACTGAGAGAAAGAAAAAAAATCGCATTACAAATTGTAATTTACAACCTATGCATTACTCATCTCGCGGTTTCACGTCTGCGTCACATTTTCACATCAGGCACTAAGTGATAATCCGTAATTGTTTTTGCTTACTAAATTTATCAAAATGGACACCTGGTTAAAAACTGGCACTTTAAAGAAGTCAAGTGACAGTAGGGATGAACCATCTACATCGGCCTCTTCTATGGAGATGTGCAGCGGCCTTGAATATATGGACTCGGAGGACAAACGAGGTGAAGAGGCGCAGGCGGGAACAGAGAAATCCAGTAGAGATGTACTGATAAAGAGAATTAAGCCTACGCTAGAAAGTGAGAAAATGTCAAGTAAGAAACGCAAATATAACGACAGTTACATTGGTTTCGGGTTTACATGGATTGGAGATGCAGAAAATCCAAATCCGCGATGTGTAGTCTGCGGTGAGGTTTTAGCTAATAGCAGTCTTAAGCCCTCATATATGGTTCGCACTTACAAACAAGACACAGCAATTTACAAGACATGCCTGCAAGTTTTTTTCAAGGAAAATTGGAGGAACTGCAGAAGAAGAAAAAAATTATCCACTCCCATTCTGGCTTTGGGGCTTCCAAAAATGCTCAGAGGGCGTCATATCTGGCGAGTTACCAGATAGCTAAAAGAGGTATGGTTATAAGTTACTCTTTAAGTCTGCAGGGCCTTAGTACTACCGTTTTTAACACCCAGGACAAAGTTGAAGCACTTATTAAAAAGCTAGTCTTCTGGGCTAACTGGATAAATGGAAACTCCACCGAGTGCTTTCCACTGTTGTCTGAATTTTTGCAATCCCAGGAAGCTGCACTTAGTACTCATGTCAAAGGCCTCATAACTGAACATCTCAACCAGCTCAGCCAAAATCTTAGGACTTACTTCCCCCCTATGGACCAGTCTAAGATATGGATTCGGAATCCTTTTGATGTCACTCCTCCAATCCCACATCTCTCATTTCACTCGTGGATTTCTGGGCTTCAGCAGTGGTGGAGTATCCAGGACGGTCAAAACAGGCATTGAAAGTGTTGATGCCCTTTGCAACCACATACTTATGTGAGGCAGGCTTTTCTGCACTGACATTGTTGAAAACCAAACATCGACAAAGACTAGATGCTGAGAATGATTTGAGGGTAAAACTGTCATCCATTGAACCAAATTTTGATGATCTGTGTGCAAAAATGCAGGCCCATCCATCTCACTAAAAAGGTAGGAAGCAATGTTTTTATTCAAAACTGAAACGTTGATATTTTCTAATATATAGAAAATACGTGTATTTAGTTATTGTAGTTAGAAAAGGTGGAGTTTAATCGAAGGGGTGCTTGAACGGTGTCAAATATTAGAAAGGGGTGCACACAGCAAAAAGTTTGGGAACCACTGATATAGAGTATCTCAAAGTTGTTGAGTTGTGTGTGGGATCGAACATGGATGGACCAAAATACCTGAAAATACCAATAAGGTTCAATCAATAAGGCTGGAAACAAATCACAACATCACATTTTAGTACATTTTAGTAAATACTTTTGGGGTGTGTTTACTTCTTGCACATCTGTGTATTTAATCATTGAAATAATTTTTCAGGCTGTTTCTTCGGCGTGGTTTGAACCTCCTCTCGATCCGGTCTGATCTAATGTGTTCTGACACCCATGCATCATCAGGTAATCTAATAAACACACTCACAATTCCTCATGATAAACTGCATCATCGCGCACCTTCCAGACATGTGTGTGAGTGTGTGTGTGTGTGTGTGTGTGTTGCGTGTACCGAAAGCGGCGTGAGCCTCACACGTTAATAACGTCCGTGTTGTTATTGCCTTACACACGCCTCAGAGGCCCGGAGAGAGTTTCTCATTCTTCTGCTTCAGGATGAAAAATGAATCATCTCTTTGTTCTTCCCACTCGGACCGGAGGATCATCAGCGGCCCGGCTGTGAGCTGGCGTCAGGACTCGAACACGGTCAGAGTGGGTTTCAGAAATGTCTAATAACATTCATTTATTGGGTATTATAACAACCAATAATAATTAATAATAGTTAGAAAATATCTTGTATTTGTTCTTCGTCATTTGTCTGATTTTATTATAATTATTATTATTTTTAAAAGCATTCACTGTAATATTTACAACCTGTTCATTGCAACCCTTCAAGTAGAAAATAAGTAGAAATTAAGTTATAAAATGTTATAAATCATTTAAAAAGTTATAAATAATACAATGATATAAAATAATGACTACACACAATAATTCACAGTTTCCTCTCAAACAACCAAAGAAATAGATTTTTTTTAAATAATTGACCGCGAGGGAGCCGTGTGGTGGTGTAGCGGTGTAGCGGTTAGCACTGTGGTCTCACTCCTCCAGGGTCAAGGGTTCGATCCTCACCTCGGGGTCCGTTTGCAGGGTGTACCCCACCTTGTACCCTAAGTCTCCTGGGAGGGGCTCCAGGACCCGCACCCCCACCCCCACCCCTATCCAGGACCCACACAACCCCCACCCCCACCCCTATCCAGGACCCACAAAACCCCCACCCGTATACAGTATAAAGTACTAAGAATGTGAATAATGATTATAAGGGGGCCAATAATTTGTTTTCTTTAAGACACTATTTAAGGTTATTTTTATTTAAAAGACTTACTGCTCATTTTTAGAAGGTGTACTGAAGAGAGCAAATGTTTTCACACCCTGATGTTACATTTTTGAAGCCATCATAAAACCATTATTCATGTTGACATTATTCAGATGGACATCTGTTTTTTTTTTTCAGAAAGAAAAGTAGCCGAAAAAAAAAAAAAAAAAAGGAAGAAAAGTAGCGCTGCTGTAAGGGACCAAAGTGAAACTCTTGATGGTCATGTGGGTCGCTCGACTCTATGACATCACACACTGTGTGATCTCCTACGACTTGTCTAAACGTTGCTCCTCAAGCGTTACGATGCACTTATGTGGCATCTACAATGTCATTTGATCTCCACGATAAACGCAGCAAACTGTCCGCCTACGACACCTCGCGGCTCGCTATAGACCTCGCTATAGACCTCGCTATAGACTCCTCATGACCTGCTACCTCTTTCTCTCGAACCCTCCACTGGGGTTTGTCCTGTTCCACATGAGGGGAAACCCTTCAGTTTTTCACTGAACCACTCGTGACTCCTTCTGTACAAGTTAAAATGTATAAAATGCAGAAAACAGTCACACACATAGATTTTTCATTATATCTATTGTAATTTAATACACATTATCTTCTTCATGATGTACAATATGAAGGAACGACTGTTTATAGCTGCTATAATGTCATTTAAAACATCTCTTCATTAAATAAACATTTAGTTTGTGTAGAGAATGCATCCTGCAGTGGTATTAGAATTACACACACTCACACACACACACACACACACACACACACACACACACACACACACACACACACACACACATACACTTTACTCTCGCATGTCCAATTTACAGTGTGTGTCGTTTCCAAAAACCAAACTGCCACCAGCGAGATGGAGGAAGCCCCGTGTGTGTGACTGAGGAACCTGTGAATGAGTTTTTCACTTATTTCCTTGTTTGTGTGTGTTTTTAATATATCTATAACACTTATTTTTGTAATGCAATTAGTGTGTGTGTGTGTGTGGAGTCACAGGAGTCACATTAACGTAGTAATTAGCAAAGAATGGATTATTTAGTGTCGCATCAGGAACTGTAAATGTGGTGTAATTAGTTTAAAGCCTATTGTGTGTTTAAAAAAAGAGAGAAAAAGAAAGGTGAGAGAGGGACGGAGAGAGGGAGGAGCGGAGAGAGAGAGAGACGGAGTGAGTTCCACCTTAAAGAGTAACTTATAACCAGGTGTTTCTTTATAGGATGGAGTTTAAAGTTCTTTTTCTTATGAAATCTCACTCTCTCACTCATCTTCTATACGGCTTTATCCTTTATTTTTATTCAGGGTCACGGGGGCCTGGAGCCTATCCCAGGAGACTTAGGGAACAAGGCAGGGTACATCCTGGACAGGGTGCCAATCCATCACAGGGCACACACACACACTACGGGCAATTCGGTAACATCAACTAGCCTAACCTGCATGTCTTTGGACTGTGGGAGGAAACCGGAGTACCTGGAGGAAACCCACCAAGCACGGGGAGAACATGCAAACTCCACGCACACAGAGATGGGAATCGAGCCTGGCCGGGAATCAAACCCAGGCCCTGGAGGTGCAAGGCGACAGTGCTAACTATTACACCACAGATCTTTTACTGGAAATCAGCTTCATTGACACCACATACAAGGAACCAACGAAACACACACTAACAGGATCATTACCCACAATCCTCCTCTCACCAATATGGACAGTCAATGGGGAACAATGGTTAACGCTTGAGATTAATGTTCCCCCAAAGTGTATGTGTGTGTGTATGTGTGTGTGTGTGTGTATTCATGATCCAGCTGAAATACCCATCAGATCATGCAGTCATCACCTCCTCTGTTTTACTCTCCTTCTGAAAGTGCCGTCTTCTGCCATGACGTCACAAGATGGCGCCGGTGAGGTCGGCTGCCGTCACGACTGCTCCGACCACCTTTTCTTTGTTTTTGTTCTTTAAGTTAGTTTACAGCGTTTTAAAACCGGCAAAATTACCACCATGGGGTACATTAGTTATGATAGAGACACTCTTGTTTCTATTGGTATACAATGTACTCACAATTCGACGTTTTTAACTCCGGATCCGAGCTGGCCGAGTGAGATCCTGAGGGACAACAAAGGACGCGACGCGAAGCGGCGGTCCCGAGGGAAACGAGCCGGCGTCAGGAACAGGCTGAGAGCCCGTGCACACCGCACACCTCTGCCTAGCATCCTGCTCGCCAACGTCCAGTCACTGGAAAACAAGCTCGATGACCTCAGGGCCAGGATAAAGTTCCAGAAAGACATTCGGGACTGTAATCTCCTCTGCTTCACCGAGACATGGCTGAACCCAGCGGTGCCGGACCACGCCATCCAGCCGGCCGAGTTCTTCTCGGTTCACCGCATGGACAGGACACGGGACTCGGGGAAGTCAAGGGGAGGCGGCGTGTGTTTAATGGTGAACAGCAGCATGTGCAACAGCGCGAGCGTTGTTCCTCTCACACGCTCCTGCACACCCAACCTGGAACTACTGTCCATCATGTGTCGTCCTTTTTACCTTCCTCGGGAGTTTACATCGGTCATAATCAGCGCCGTTTATATTCCACCACAAGCGGACACGGACACTGCCTTATGCGAGCTGCATGAGGCACTCACACAGCACCAAACACAGAATCGGGACGCTGCGCTTATTGTGGCGGGGGACTTTAACAGTGCCAACCTCAAACGCGCAGCGCTGAACTTTTATCAGCACATCACCTGCCCCACCAGGGGCGAAAGGACACTGGACCACTGCTATACAACGGTCAAGGACGGCTACAAGGCACAATCTTGTCCACCGTTTGGTAACTCCGACCACGCCGCCATCTTCCTCATGCCAAAATACAAACAAAGGCTGAAACAGGAAGTTCCGGTTCAGAGGGAGATCGCGTGCTGGACGGACCAATCGGTGGCCGCGTTACAGGACGCACTCGATGACGCAGACTGGGACATGTTCAGAAACAGCTCCGATGGTGACGTCAGCGTGTTTACGGAAGCAGTTGTGGGATTAATCGGGAAACTAGCGGACGATACCGTAGAAAAAAAGACTATTAAAACGTTTCCCAACCAGAAGCCGTGGGTGGATAAAACCATCCGCGACGCTCTGAGATCTCGCACCGCTGCCTACAACACGGGACTCGCGTCGGGGGACATGGAACCATACAAGGCTGCGTCATACAGCGTCCGGAAGGCGGTGAAAGAGGCGAAGCAGCGCTACGGGAGGAAACTAGAGTCACAACTCCAACAGAGTGACTCTAGGAGCCTGTGGCAGGGATTAAGAACAATAACGGATTATAAAGCACCAACATCCGGTATGATAAACGCAGACGTGTCTCTGGCAGACGAGCTGAACACTTTCTATGCTCGCTTCGAGGCTGCAGCTAAAGACGCTAGCGATGCTAATGCTAGCGGCGCTCACGGCTGCAGACAGGAAGTCACTGCCAGCACCGGAAGCGCGTTCATCATCTCAGAGCATGACGTGAGGAGAGCCTTCAAGAGAGTGAACACCAGGAAAGCAGCAGGACCAGACGGCATCTTAGGCCGTATTCTCAGAGCCTGCGCAGACCAGCTAGCACCTGTGTTCACTGAGATATTCAACATCTCTTTATCTCAGTCGGTGATCCCCACATGCTTCAAGAGTCCATCATTGTTCCTGTCCCAAAGAAACCTCATCCTGCTTCCCTTAATGATTATCGCCCTGTAGCCCTCACTTCAGTAGTGATGAAGTGCTTTGAACGCCTGGTCAGAGACTTCATCATCTCTTCACTACCAGACACACTAGACCCACTACAGTTCGCTTATCGTCCAAACCGTTCCACGGACGATGCAATCTCTCATCTCCTCCATACATCTCTCACTCACTTGGACACTCGGAGGGGGAATTATGTGAAAATGCTCTTCATCGACTACAGTTCTGCATTTAATACCATAATTCCCTCCACACTTACCACCAAGCTGGAGCACCTGGGACTCAGCTCATCAATGTGTCAGTGGATCTCCAATTTTCTGACTGGCAGACCACAGGCAGTAAGGATGGGCGGACATGTCTCAGCCTCCCTCACTTTCAGCACTGGAGCCCCCCAGGGTTGTGTTCTGAGCCCCCTGCTGTACTCTCTGTACACCCACGACTGCGTGGCCACTACCAGCTCCACCACCATCATCAAGTTCGCTGACGACACTGTTGTGGTGGGCCTGATCACGAACAACGATGAGACGGCCTACCTGGAGGAGGTTAGAAATCTGGAGAACTGGTGCCAGAGAAACAATCTCCTCCTGAACGTCAGGAGGACAAAGGAGCTGATAGTGGACTTTAGTACAAAGCAGGTGAGGAACTACCAGACCCCAGTCATCAACAGGAGCCCAGTGGAGAGAGTGGACAGCTTCAGATACCTCGGTGTTCACATCACGCAGGACCTGGCATGGTCCTGTCACATCAACACCGTGGTAAAAAAGGCCCGGCAGCGTCTCTACCACCTCAGACGCTTGAGAGACTTTAGACTGCCCTCCAAGGTGCTCAGGAATTTCTACTCCTGCACCATAGAGAGCATCCTGACGGGAAATATCACGACCTGGTTCGGGAACAGCACCATGCAGGACAGACGAGCTCTACAGAGGGTGGTGCGATCAGCTGAGCGCATCATCCGCATCGAGCTCCCTGACCTGCACTCGATCTACAACAAGCGGTGCTTGACCAAGGCCAGGAAGATCGTGAAGGACCTCAGCCACCCCAATAACGGACTGTTTACTCTGTTGCGGTCTGGGAAGCGATTCCGCTCCTTGAAGGCCAACACAGAGAGACTGAGGAGGAGCTTCTTCCCGCATGCGATAAGGTCTCTCAACCACAACCACACCACTATGCAGAACTAACAATCTTTTCGTCTTTTTCATAATTGATCAAATCTATCAATCTTCTTACATCCATGAACACTATGGACAATTACACGCTCACCTTCCTTCATATATACACTACATGTCGTACGTTACATCCTGGACCATTGCACAATGACACTTTAATAACTTTGCACACCTACCTTAACAACTACACAACATTTTACAGTTTTACGTTTACATCCTGGACCAGTGCACAAAGACACTTTAATAACCTCTGCACAAAGTCACTTTGTTCTATGCATATTTGCACACACAGCACAGTATATTTCAATTTGTACAGTAGATTTCTATTTTTGCACATCATATTTCTATTTTTATTTTTAGTTCTATTTTTTCCTAGCACATTTCTATTTTTATTTTTAGTTCTATTTTTCCTAGTTTAATTTCATTTTTTATTTAATTTCTATCGTATTTCTTTTATTCATATTTATTTCTTATTTGTAAACTTTAATTCTCTTCTAGGGTCAATGGCAGTCGTATAATGCATTTCACTACATTTCGTACTGTGTATGTTTGTGTATGTGACAAATAAAATTTTAATTTGAATTTTGAATTTAGGGGGAAACCTACAGTAATTGGCTTGCTTAAGACCCGGCCAGAACTAAAAATAATAAAGGACAAACAGCAGGAATTTTTTTTTTTTTATATCAGGTTGTTTGTTTGTTCCCATAGTGGAGAACAACCAAATGTCTAAAAGTGACTCAAAAGTAAATTTTTGCTTAATCGCTCCCCTTTATTGCAATTAGTCACAGATGACTGAATGATTTATTAAGTACCTTTAGTATAATAAATTTAAAGCCCTGGTATAAAACTAATTTGAGTCAATTAAGAAAAAAGTTATTGCGGTTAGTTCTGTGGCCTTGCGCCTCCACAGTAGAGGTTCGAGTCCCACCTTGGGTCTGTGTGTGTGGGGTTTAAATGTTCTTCCTGTGCTTGGTGGGTTTCATCTTGGTCCTCCGGTTTCCTTCCAGAGTCCAAAGACATGCAGATAGGGCTAATTGGCGGTTCCAAATTGTTCGTAGTGTGCATGTGCTTGTTCTCTGTGATTGATTGGCACCCTGTCTAGAGTGTACATCGTGTCGTGTCCCAGGTCTCGAGTCCCCTGGAATAGGCTCCAGTCCCCTGCGAACCTGTGCACAGGATACAGTAAGTGCTACAGAGAGTGAATGAGTAAGAGAAAGCTTATCTGAATATCATTTGATTTACTACAACTTTAGTTAGAGTATTAGCTAGCTTGCATCAATGCTATGTACTCAAATATTTGAACAACACTATTTTAGGCATTTTGCGGTATAAAAAAATAATATTATAAAATATCAAATATTTAATAATATTACACAGTTTGCCACAATTCCAGTTTTAGTATTAGCTGAATACAACGCTCGTTAAATTAATAGAATATTCAAATAAGAGGTTAACTACAACACTATGTATCAGATTAGCTGATTGTCTACAATGCTAATTAGA
Source organism: Clarias gariepinus (assembly GCF_024256425.1). NCBI lineage: Eukaryota > Metazoa > Chordata > Actinopteri > Siluriformes > Clariidae > Clarias > Clarias gariepinus. Next base: position 29,414,141 of record NC_071118.1, on the reverse strand, counting down.
CCATTAGCCAGTTTGCTACAGCATCAGTTTGCATTTTATCCAGTTTACAATGCTAGTTAGAGTATTAGCTGGTTTTCTTCAATGCTAGTTTGTTAGGAATTGGTAACGGCTTTCTTTCATGTGTGCTTTGGTATTTTGTTCTCCTGATCATTAGCCATGTGGTACTTCTTCTACATTAAGATGTGTCCTCAATACACATTAAATAAATACATTTATAAAAAAAAAAAAACCTCTCATTCTCTTGTCCTGATGTCCTGAATCACGTAATATTTAAATGTTCTCACAGGACATTATTTTTAAAGCTCTTTGTGTTGTCCATTACTGAATTTTACTTAACAGTATTGTTCCTCGATGCTCTTTAACATCATGCATTGCGTCCTTGTAACAGTAACACTAAAGAGAGTCATGTTACAGCTTATTCTATTAAAAAATCTTTCTTTTTTTTGCATTGTGAAAAAAGTGTGCAATTATTTAAATTCAGGGAATAAAGAAAGTACTCAAAGTAAGAGCCTTGTGAACTAGAGATTTGGGTAAAAAGATTGTGAAGAGAGAGATAGAGAGAGAGAGAGAGAGAGAGAGACTGAACTTCTAAGGAGCATGGTGGCAGTGTAGAGCAATGGTGGGGGAATCACTAGCATACCACGTACACCCTGAAACCATCTGAAGAACCTGCTCTCCTGTGGTGGGATTTTATACTCTCCTGACTTCTGCATGCAGGCTAATGGAAATGAGACTCTAGCTGTGCTGTACTGCCCCGCCCCGTCGCCACATGCCCCAGGCTTTCCAGAGTGATGGTCCTGAACCGGAGCTGTTCTTTCAGCACCATGCTGGCAAACGAGGTCCCGCTGTCACAGAGCTCCCCCACAACTCCGAGCCATCTGCTGGTGAGGCCCACATGGTGTGAGTTTTTGACAGTCCATCTATATTTTCATGTTATGCTCCAGCCTGGAGTTTAACCTAGAAGAAGTCTTGCTGTGAGATGAACCAACAGGTTGTGCAGGTTATTAAGGTCCTGGCCCTCACTGTTCATTCCTGAATGGCATGGTCTGTCATCAACCCACAGAGTGCAAGGTAGCATTTCAATTCTTCTGTTCTTTATTTCATGCTAAGTGGCTTCATGCTCTTCAGTTGGCGTGAGTTTCATACTGACATACAAGAGTACGCAAATGTCTAAAATTTCTGGGAAAGCATCACCCCCAGACCTCCAGACAAATGAAAGGGCAGTCAAAATATGGGCTTTTTAGGATGGAAAAACTGGTGAACTCTTGCTTTCATGCCTGGAAATGCCCACTCTGCATTCTTAATTTAGTTTACACTATCTGACTGCCCTTTTTGGTGAGATCTGAGCGTGGAGTGGAGCTACAGAGAAGTTATTCATCAAATGCCTATAGCACCCAACTAACAAGGCATGTACCTGCTTCTTCAACTTACTGACAGCCTCCACTTCCCTTTATCTATATTTTACTGGCTCCCCTGGTGATCTGATAGCCTAGGTATTGTGCCTAGGTACCAAGTCAATATTCCTTGGTGTTCGCTGTCAGCCCAGTCTTCTGGAGTTTGGTCAGCACTTCGCACAAGTCATGCAAGTGGTTGTCCCATATAGCCAAGTTAATGATATCATCATCTAGGTACATAGCAGCAAATGTCTAAAGGAAGCAGAGGACTATGCCCATAAGGCACAGGAATGTTGTTGGGGTGGATGAAAAGAAGAACCAAGTCTTTTGCTATGTTTTCAAGGGAGCTTTGTGAAAAGAAACATTTACCTTTACAGCATTTGGCAGATGCCCTTATCCAGAGTAACTTCATAGAGCTCAACAATGACAACCCAGTGGTTTGGGATTTTGAACCCAGGTCCTTCGAATCAGTAGTCCAACCTCTTAACCACTGAGCTACCCCTGCCCAATGCCTTCTGTATAACCGGTTGCATAAGCCATAAAAAGTATGTACCATAGTGGCCTTTCGCAGATTTCTGTAGCAGGTCCATCCCAACTCTAGTTTATGTTAATTATGAGGTGAGATATTAATGCAGTGTGCATCGGCAGTGCTGACAGAAGGTTTTTACTTAAACCTAGAGTCAAGGCCAATGGAACTGATCCTAAATCTTCTTAACTGTGTTTTGTGCTGATTGATGGCTGCCTAGAGGATGTAAGTGGACCAGGTATATGTCACTGTTGACCTTGGGATGGAGTATCACCAGCAGGTTGCATTCTAATATGTGTTATTTCTGTGGTGAAATACAGCAGCTCAGCATGAATTATAAAACAAGAGACAGATTTTGGCTCTCCATTCAGACAGTCGTTGCCCTTCTGTTCCTGGTCAAAATTTCCTTTTTGGATTAGCATTGTTGGAACTCCAGAGACAGAGGACGGGTGGCAGGGATGGACTCACCTTCTAAATCTTCTTCTGCTTCATCATAATCTGCTCCATGCAAATGAAGTGTGGTTCATTGGGTTTGGGGTGAAGGTGTCGTCTTCATCAGTTCCGCTGAGACCTTGGTAGCAATCTGTAGATCATTACAAAGGTTGAACTTACACATTTCTTTCTGGGTCGCAACTCAGAAGACATACCAACACCAAGCTTTGCCCCCTGGACCTGTGCCACTCACCAAGGTGCCACCGAAACCATTGTTTTTCCTTCAGAACTTCACTAAGACTGCATACTCACCCAGATGAGGATGTGTTCCCTGTTGAGTCTGGTTCCTCTTAAGGTTTCTTCCTATTACCATCTCAGGGAGTTTTTCCTTGCCACTGTCGCCGTCGTCCTCGGTTTGCTCATCAGAGACAATTAATTCATTCATCTTATTATTATCTAGACACATTTTTCTCACACATATATATATATATATTTTTTTTTTATGAATTTCATTCATTTTGTGAAGCTGCTTTGAGACAATGACCATTGTTAAAAGCGCTATATAAATGAAATTGAATTGAATTGAATTGAATACTTTTAACATTGCTTGCTAAATGTTGTGCTAAATAAAGACTGTTCGCGATTCTGGTTCCTGTATTTTCCCTCCGCTTGTCAAACCCATTACACTTTATGAGGACCGCGGGAGACAAAGGACAGGAAAAAATCTCTCCTTCCCTCCATACCAAGACTCAGGGCAGCCAGCATGCATTCTACCTTATTTATTTAATTTATTTTTATGTTAAATTTGGTACAAAATTAGTGTTATAAAATGTTGTTTTTTTATTTTATTTATATAAACATTTATATGTGTATTAATTAGAAAAACTTTAAATGTTTACTCTTTAACACTAGTTTGCGTTAATTATGTTGCTGGGTGCCAATATTTTTACACACACATTAATGTGATGGATTAGTGCCATCCGAAACAGCAGCAGGATGTCTACAAATTGTGTTACAGGAAGCAAAATAAATCTGGTTCACACACACGCACACACACACACACACACACACACACACACACACACACACACACAAACATGCACATGCAGGGGTGTTGGCCTACATTTACAAATCTGCAGTGAGATGAATCCCACCACACACACACACCCACACACACACACACACTTTGAAAAACCCAACAAGCACCAGGAGAACATGCAAACTCCGCACACACACATTGGGCGAGATCTGAACCCCTGACGAGGCGACAGGACTGAGCACTGAGGCCCAGTGAAATATTTCAGATTTGAGATTCGTTGTGTTTCTCGCATGTGAATGCTGATGTTGTTCCCGCTCAGACTCATGGGAAACGCTGCGCTGGGAAGTGAGAAGTCTGAACTGCAAAATATCTCATTTTTTTCATTTTTAGCTTGCATAAACGTGCTAAACCAAAAGACTAACCAGCTTACATCAGTTAAGTTTTCATTTCTTTTCTCACATCAGATAAGTAGAATGTATATGCGTGTGTGTGTGTGTGTGTGTGTGTGTGTGCGTGTGTGTGTGTGTGTGTGTGTGTATTTGAATAGTTACAAATATTTAAAGTAGCGAGGTGATATTTTATTTACTGTTGGTGTGTGTGTGTGTGTGTGTGTGTGTGTGTGTGTGTGTGTGTGTGTGCGTTGCCACACCACATACTAAGCTTGGTGAGTTAAGGAGACCTTATGGACTCTCTGAGTTTTATGTAGTGTACTGGATTTAGAGTGGTACTAAATTAATAAATAATAACTAACCGTACTTAACTAGACGTGGGCACTAAGCTCATCCCCGTGTTCGGACCACATGTACTGTAGATGATTTCTGAATAATCCTCAAACTCAAACAAAACTCTAACCTAACCTAAGGAACAATCCATTCTTTATTATCGGATGGCTTTTTTCTCTGTGTGTCCTTTCTGAGCCATCGCTCATTTATTTTTAACGTGAAGACGGGGCTAAGTGCTAAGTTTGTGCATCAGTGTGTCAGTCTGTGAACTCGAACAGACAGCAGGAAGTCTCGCACTATCCTCTTCTCACCTCCAAGGTTATATATACACCAAGGTTTATTCATTCATTAAACACCTTTGTTAAAAGGATTTAATTTAAGCACTGTGTAAAATAATAAAAATAATAATGATAATAATAATGATGATAATAATATAAATAATAATAATAATAATAATAATAATAATAACTTGGTGGTATAGACCAGTGGAGTAAAAAAAATAACTTTAATTGTTGCTATGGAAACAGGAACACATTAGATCTACTGTGCTGCTGGTATAGAAAAAACATCTTCTGACCAATCACAATCCAGAACTCGACTGTGATCAGATCTTCCTACACTGAACTCATAAAGAAACTAAAAAGAGACTTTAGCGTGTCGTTCTGATGAGCCCTCGGCTCAGAGTCTGACGTGCGCGGCTGCTTATCGGTCACGTGTCACTGCGACATTAACGCGGGGTTAATAAAGCATTTTTGGTGATGGAGACGAGACTCCTGCAGGTTTCCTGCCAGAGCAGCCGTGACGAGACGATCCACTGCAGCTGATAACAAGATACACGGAGAAGCGCAGAGATCTCCTGACACTCCGTCAGTTAAAGTTACAGTTTTATTCATGTTGCTGTCAGTGTCTCCAGCGCCTCAGCAGTTAATTATAAACCCGAGTACAGTCGGCACAGCGGGAGGAAAGTTTTAGTGCATTATAATGACAGCGCGCTCCCCTAATGCAGCGGCACGGCTTCTCGGCTCTGTCACTGGACTTCACTTTAAATGGCACCTGGTTCAGGTTAACTTTTTCTAGTGACTGTACACTCTGACACGGGTACACCTGACTAGCCACAGAAATACATCATGATGTTTATTAAGAAACAAGGGGTCTTTAGAATCATGTGATCACTTTGGCAGTTAGGGTGAAAACCCAACAATCATCAGAGCTTATTTTCTGGTAAATAGACACGAACGAAAAAGTGCACAGTGATGTAGTGGTTAGCACTGTCGCTTCGCAGGGTTCGAGTCCCATCTCTGGTCTATGTGTGCTTGGGGGATTTCCTCCAGGTACTCCGGTTTCCTCCCACAGTCCAAAGACATGCAGATTAGACTAACTAGGATGGGCACCAGGCCCGCCGTGAGGCTGTACAGGATAAGAGCTGTTAGAGCTTGGACTAAACCAGTATACATCTGTAGCAAATAAAAGACAAAATTTTATTAAACTTTGCAGGTCCTTCAGTATTTGACTGACGTTAAAATCAGCACCATGAATGAAATCGAAATGTTAAGGGGAAGGGACGTTATGAGACGTTTTGTGCCAGATTACGTCACAGCATCTAGCACTTTTCTGGAAGGATATAGCGTTTTTTTCCACAAAGTGGGCGTGTCACTCAACAGAGCCAATCAATGCAACAGTTTAATAATAGTTTAAGTAAATACACAGAGTGCAGATGATACAGAAACAACTGTGATGCCCCAAGGCACCCAAATCCTAACAAATAAAACCAAAGCATTCCCCAGCATGGCCAACTCCAACAAAAGGCAAGCAGACTATACAAACTGAGTCTTCAAAGACGAATTGACAGACCGATGTATGTTTATTTTAAGTGTATTTGTCTGAGCACCAAAGAAGGACAACTTAGTGTAAACAAGGCGTAAGATACTCAACCTTACAGAATGGGATTTCTTTGTATTAATAAGTTAGACAGAGAGTTCTGCTGTACAGAGAGACACACAGACATGGACGTGGGCTTCAACCTCAAATAATAATCATAATAATAATAATAATAATAATAATAATAATAATAATAATAATAATAATATCACTGATTATATTAAAGATCAGCAGACTATTTTTAGTTTTACCATTTTAACTGTTTCTACAAACTCTTTAACCGTGTGTGTGTGTGTGTGTGTGTGAGAGAGAGAGAGAGAGAGTGACCCGTCCTTTTAAAACACCCGAATATTAATGTGGTTTCTATAGCAACAGTATGAAGTTAGACGAGCTGCTGTTCCCTCTAAATGGAAAATATCCGAGTTCCTTTTTCAAGCGTTTGTTTATTTTAGATTCGGAAGAAGCAGAACAGAATATTATTTGCTGATCCGATTGCACATTAGCAAATGAAAGAGTTTAGTTTGTGTGTGTGTGTGTGTGTGTGTGTGTGTGTGTGTGATGATCATGCAATGTCAGATCCTCGTTTGCGTCACGCTCCGTTTTTAGTATCTGATTATTATATTTAGCGCGGTGACGAGTCATTATTTTTC